>NC_141554.1:58793970-58945735 GCF_021556685.1 Rattus norvegicus
ACTTGGTCAAGGAAGAAATAAAAAAATTAAAGACTTTTTTTAGAATTTAATGAAAATGAAAGCACAACACACCCAAACTTATGGGACACAAGGAAAGCAGTGCTAATAGGAAAACTCATAGCTCTGAGTGCCTGCAGAAAGAAACAGGAGAGAGCATATATCAGCAGCTTGACAGCATACCTAAAAACTCTAGAACAAAAAGAAGCAAATACACCCAAGAGGAGTAGAAGACAGGAAATAAAACTCAGAGCTGAAATCAACCAAGTAGAAATAAAAAGAACTATAGAAAGATTAAAAAAAAAGAGAGAGAAGCTAGTTCTTTGAGGAAATCAAGAAGATAGATAAACCCTTAGCTGGACAGAAGAGAGTATTCAAATTAACAAAAACAGAAATGAAAAGGGAGACATAACCAGAGAAACTGAGGAGACTCAAAAAAGCATCAGATCCTACAACAAAAGTCTATACTCAACAAACATGGAGAATGTGGATGAAATGGACAATTTTCTACCCAGATACTAGGTACCAAAGTTAAATCAGGATCAGATAAACCATATAAACAGTCCCACAATTCCTAGAGGAATAGAAGCAGTATTTAAAAGTCTCCCAACCAATAACAGCACAGAATCAGATGGGTTTAGTAGAGAATTCTATCAGACCTTCCTAGCAGATCTCATACCAATACTGTCAGAAGGAACACTACACAATTCCTTCTATAAAGCCACAGTCACACTTATATCTAAACCACACAAAGACACAAAAAAGAAAGTGTCGGGGACCGGACTGCAGGACTAGGCAAAGCTAACCCCCTGCCCTGAGCAGATTCCTGAGAAGGGCTTGACCTTTTCAAAGAAAGAACATGTCCCTGAAAGACTGTTGCCTCTCTGTCTGAAGAGGATATCTTGCAGTTTAGAGATTCACCTTATGTCCTTGGGCACTTCCTAGTACTCACCCCGCCCTAAGCTTCAATTCCTGCTTCAGAGCTTTAAATATTGTACATTCCTCTCAATAAACAGACCTTGACAAGGACACTGCTTGGTCTCGTTCCTCTTTCTTGCCCGTTCTCCCACAGGTATGGGTCCCCCTCGACCCCCACAAATAACTGGGTCCCCGCTGGAGGGGGCAAGAAAGAAAACTTCCAACCAATTTCCCTTATGAATATCAACACAAAAATACTCAATAAAATTATCCCAACTGGAATCCAAGTACACATGAAAATTATTCTCCTTCGTGACCAAATATGGTTCATCCCAGAGATGCAGGGATGGTTTAATATAGGAAAAATCTATGTAATCCACTATATAAACAAACTCAAAGAAGAACACCACATGATCATCTCATTAGATGCCAAGAAAGCATTTGACAAAATTCAACACCCCTTCATAATAAAAGTCCTGGAAAGATCAGGAATTCAAGGCCTATGCCTAAACATATTAAAAACAACATACAGCAAACCAGTAGCCAACATCAAAATAAATGAAGAGAAACTTGAAGCAATCCCACTAAAATCAGGGACTAGACAAGGCTGCACACTCTCTCCATACCTATCCAATATAGTACTTGAAGTCCTAGTAGGAGCAATCAGACAACAAATGGAAGTCAAAGGGATACAGATTGTAAGGGAAGAAGTCAAATTATCACTATTTGCAGATGATATGATAGTGTACTTAGTGACCCCAGAAGTTCCACCAGAGAACTACTAAACCTGATAACCAACTTCAGCAAAGTGGCTGGATATAAAATTAACTCAAACAAATCAGTAGCCTTCATCTACACAATGGATAAACAGGGTCAGAAAGAAATTAGGGAAACAACACCCTTCACAATAGTCACAAATAATATAAAATACCTCAGTGTGACTTTAACCAAACAAATGAAAAATCTGTATGACAAGAACATCAAGTCTCTGAAGAAATTGAAGAAGATCTCAGAAGATGGTAAGAATTTCCATGCTCATGGATTGGCAGGATTAATATAGTAAAAATGGCCATCTTGCCGAAAGCAATCTGCAGATTCAATGCAATCCCCATTAAAATTCCAACTCAATTCTTCATAGAGTTCGAAAGAGAAATTTGCAAATTCATTTGGAATAACAAAAAACCCAGGATAGTGAAAACTATTCTCAACAATAAAAGAATTTCTGGGGGAACCAACTTAAGTTGTATTATAGAGCAATAATGATAAAATATGCATTGTATTGGTACAGAGACAGGCAGGTAGATCAATGGGATATAATTGAAAATGCAGAAATGAAACTGCACACTTATGGTCACTTGATCTTTGACAAAGGAACTAAAACCATCCCATCCAGTGGAAAAAAGATAGCATTTTCAACAAACATTGCTGGTTCAACTGAAGGTCAGCATGTAGAAGAATTCAAATTGACCTATTATTATCTTCTTGCACAAAGCTCAAATCCAAGTGGATCAAGGACCTCTACATAAAATCAGATACACTGAAACTAGTAGACAATAAAAGGGGGAAGAGCCTCAAACACATAGGCACAGGGAAAAAATTTCCTGGATAGAATAACAATGGCTTATATTCTAAGACCAAGAATGGATAAATGGGACCTCATAAAATTGCAAAGCTTTTGTAAGGCAAAAGATACTGTCAATAGAAAAAAAAAAGACAACCAACAGATTGGGAAAAGATTTTTACCAATCCTACATCTGATAGAGGGTTAATATCCAAAATATACAAAGAACTCAAGAAGTTAGACTCCAGAGAATCAAATAACCCTATTAAAAATGGGGTTCAGAGCTAAACAAAGAATTCACAGCTGAGGAATGCCAAATGGCTGAGAAACACCTAAAGAAATGTTCAACATCTTTAGTCATAAGGGAAATGCAAATCAAAACAACCCTGAGATTTCACCTCACACCAGTGAGAATGGCTAAGATCAAAAATTCAGGTGACAGCAGATGCTGGCAAGGATGTGGAGAAAGAGGAACACTCCTCCATTGTTGGTGGGATTGCAGACTGGTACGATCACTCTGGAAATCAGTCTGGAAGTTCCTCAGCAAATTGGTCATAGGACTACCTGAGGACCCAGCTATACCTCTCTTGGGCATATACCCAAGATGCTCCAACATATAACAAAGACACATGCTACACTATGTTCATAGCAGCCTTATTTATAATAGCCAGAAGCTGGAAAGAACCCAGATGTCCTTCAACAGAGGAATAGATACAGAAAATGTGGTACATCTACACAATGGAGTACTACTCAGCTATCAAAAACAATTACATCATGAAATTCATAGGCAAATGGTTGGAACTAGAAAATATCATCCTGAGTGAAGTAACCCAATCACAAAAAACACCCATGCTAGGCACTCATGGATAAGTGGATAGTAGCCCCAAAGCTCTGATTACCCAAGATACAATCCACAGACCACATGAAGCTCAAGAAGGACGACCAAACTGTGAATGCTTCAGTTCTTCTTACAAGCGGGAAAAAATATTCACAGGATTAAATTTGGGACAAGATTTGGAGCAGAAACTGAAGGAAAGGCCATCCAGGGACTGACTTACTTTGGGATTCAGCCCATATACAGCCACCAAAGACATATAATATTGCTGATGCCAAGAAGTGCATGCTGACAGGAGTCTGTTATAGCTGTCTCCTGTGAGGCTCTGAAAGAACATGACAAATACAGAGGCAAAAAATACAGCCAACCATTGAACTGCAAATGTTCTCCTCTTTGGAAGAGTTAGAGAAAGGACTGAAGGAGCTGTAGCAGTTTGTTACTCCTTAAGAACAATACCAACCAACCAGAGCTCCCAGGGATTAAGGCAGCATCCAATGAGTAAACATGGACAGACCCATGGCTCCAGCTGCATATGTAGCAGAGGATGGCCTATATTTACCACAGGTGGCCTTGTTGGGCACCAATTGGGGGAGGCGAGGCGAAGCCCTTGGTCCTGCCAAGACTCGATGCCCCAGTGTAGGGGAATGCCAGGGCTGATGCAGAAGGGAGTGGGTGGGTGGGTGGGGAAGCTCCCGCATAGAAGGGGGTTGGGATAGGGGATTTATGGAAGGAAAACTAGGAAAGAGGGTTGCATTTGAAATGTAAATCAAAAAATTCAATAAAAAATAAATAAAAAATAAAGACTTCCTGGGAAATAATATAGATGCTATTCTCTTGGGACATTTCTCCTCTGCTAACCATCCAGAATATGAGCATGTTTGTCACTTACAAATGATCTGAGATAAATAAACAGACATGACAAACAAGGTACCTAAAATTAAGAGATGGGCTCCAAAGTAGATGATCACTGGCAGTGTTTTTCACAACTGTAACACCAAGAATAGAGAGAGTCCAAGCCAAGTCATGGCTACACTTAAGAGTTCAGTTCAGACCTTCTGTATCAAGCCTCATTTATCTAAATTTATCCATCAAAGGGAAAAACTGTAGAAAACCAAAAATAACTTGAAAGAATAGTAAACAATACAGAAATAAAGAAAACCATCATGTTTATCTCTTATGTCTTAGCATATACATATTTTAAAGAAGAGATAGCTTAGGCCAAGTTTTTCCAGCCTGTAATCTTTTGATACTTTTTGACTTCACATAAGTCCATCATCCCAATACAACTAAATGTAGCCTTTTTTTCTTGTCATCACTCCCAGTTGGATATGAGTTTAAGTTTATATCTGCAATCTCTAATCATAAAGGAAGGAAAAGAAATATTTCAATTCCCTGAGTGCCAGTTTTAATTACATGGTAATGTTCACTCAGAGCAACCTTGGGTATGTGGTGTGCAAACCTATCTCAAAAATAAACACACAAACTAAGAAAAAGTATAATTACTTTCACTGCATAATGCACGAAGTATTTTAAGTATTATTGAACATTCATAAGAATGAACAGAACAGTAAATTAGGGGCATCAAGGTAAATTTGAAAATGACCGGAGTGAAAAATAATGATTTTAAAAACTTTTGAGAGAGAGAGAGAGAGAGAGAGAGAGAGAGAGAGAGAGAGAGAGAGAGTTGTGTCTTAGTCCCTTGAGGCAGAGTCCCCAACTGAACATGGAGCTAGGCTGACAACCTTAATAAAGCTTCAGCCATCCTCCAGACTCCTCTTTGATCAATGCTGAGGTCAGAGGTGCACAAGCTGCAGCCAAACTCAGTTTTTCATGTGGCATGAATGGTTTGAGCTCAGGTTCTCATGCCTGCCCTGCAAGCAATTTAACAACAGAGCTACCTCTCCAGTCACGATCACTTTTTCAATTTCAGGCTAACTTCTCTTTGTGAGGCTTGTGCATCCTTGAAACTCAGAAGGAGAAGAGGACCTTTCCTAGCTATATATTTGCCAGTGATACCACTAGAATTTGGACTCTGTCAGATCAGAGCTTTCCGGTTGATAGCTCAACACAGAATAACAAATGAGTGTCAGTTCAAACCACTGGCTGTCCTAATGTTCTCACTTCAGTTGCTGTGAGAAATGACCTTAGAACAATGCCTTTCACTACTGCTCACCTAGAGTGAGAACTGGTAGGCATCTCTGCCTGTCATTACCTCCAGTCCCAGATGCTGACAATAGGGAGGATTCTGTGTGTCCCTCACCCAAATGAAATAAACATGCACACACATTTTCTCTCAATTTAACCCCTGACACAACCTGGCAACCCTCCCTGATTTTATGTAAGACCTATGGTCTCATTCCAACAGTCTCAAATCTCAGATACTCCCTAGGGAGAAGTGCAATTTGCTTTACTGTCCTCAACTATCCAAGTGCTCCCAAGGTGAATGGAAGCCAAAGAAATATGTGTGTAGGAGTTCCCAGGTTCCTATTATAAGCTAGAAACCTAGCCTCTGCTGAGCTGAGACAGCATTTCACACATTTCACTGTTCTAGAAGGCCTTGTGATGCCCCAGGAGGAAGTGAACATGATTCACTGTGTTACCATGTCTCTCGCCATTCTTTCTGTATTTCCGTCTCATTCCCTCATTTGCACTTGGGATCATGTTGACTCCTGTTAGGAAGTATTATACACATACACCTCTGTTCAGTTGAAACCATCCCTATCAATCCCAGATCTTCCTGCCAAGGATCATTTCACAAACAGCTACAAATGACTACACAAAGGGGTAACTTCAACCTGCCATTTTTCATGGCCTCCCAGAGATATGGCGCTGAGATTTTGTAAGATGACCTTCCTTCTCTGTTTACCTTTAGGTCCAGAATATGGGTTTTCAAACGTTCTGTTTAACTCGGATTTTGCATGCTGCTATTGGGGTTTATTAGCTTATTCCTATCAGAGACCACCAGCAATCCTTTGTCATCTGACATGAGACTGCTGCTCCTGGGGCCCTGATACCCCTCATAACATTAAAAAGTATGTTTAACAACTTTGTGCAAACTAAAATTCTGTTTGGGAATTTCTTGTCTGAGTGGACATCTTTGTAGCACACCTCAGATTTGGAGTTGTTGATCTTCCCAACCCTCCCATGTATTCTCATATTCCAGGGTTTTTCCGTTAAATTTTACTAGTAGTTCTTGTTATTTTACAATTGCTCAGATGTTCACTATATATTTTTGTCCCTCCTTCCTGTCTTCCATTTCCCCTGTGCTCTTCCCCATCCCCTACCCCTCTGCCTTATGATTTTGTTTAGTATTCCATGGTTTCAACAGGGCTGTCTGTGTAATACTGATTTAGGAAGTAACCATCAGATCTCAGTGAACTCACTGGTACATAACAGGAGTCCCTCTCTCTCTCTCTGTCTCTGTCTCTTTTTGTCACTCTCTTCTCTGCCTGTCTGTCTCTGTGTATCTCTTTCTTCTCCTCTGTCTTCTTCTTCCCTCCTGGGACTGATCACTTGTCAACAGATCAGCAATATTTAATAGGGCCCCATGAGTCCCTTCTTCTCCCTTATTGGCAGACTTGACTTTTGTAGACCTAGTGACAGCACAGACAGTTGCTGGAATTGTGAAGTCTGTTTCCTATTTAGAAGATGTTACCTTGTTGCCCCTCTATCTTCTGTCTTTTCCTTTTATTTATTTGTTTGTTTGCCAGTGTGTTCTGCAATGTTTCCTGAGCCTCAAGGAGTGGTATGAATGTCTTTCCTTGGGCTAACCCCATAAACTGAACTTTTATTCTTATTGTCTTGCAGCCATTAGACTTTTGCATTTATCTGTGTTTGCTATAAGAAGAGCTTTCTTTCTTTGAGGCTGAGAGTGCCCTTTGTCTGTGGATACAACTAGAGATATTTAGGAGTTAGTTTGATATTCTGTCAAGTTGGCTATTCTCACAGGCTTTATTTTGACTCTCTCTCCAGTACTAAATACTTCTTAAAACCCTGCCAAACTGAGAAAACTTTCATCTCTGAAAACATTTTTAAAACTGGATCTCTCCTAAGTTTGGGGTGAGAAGGAAAAAAGCTCTAATCCAGGAAAGTGACCCCTGAATACTTGAGAAGAAAACAGCCAACAAAATAACGCCCCCTCAAGATCAATTTTTATTAGCAGAATTAGATTAGAATTAGATTCATAGGTCACTTCTGCAATGATGCTTATTTTCTGCATCAAAGCAGAAGTCTCTGGTGAGTTCTAACTTTTCAATACTGTTGAGTGAAGCAAGGTTTCATATTATTTCAACAATTGCTCTAGGATTAAGCTACCTTCATTCTAATCTATCAGTAGCGTTTGTCACAAATTTAAATATTTACATAGTAACAGGATACTCTTTCTCTGTACATACATTCATTTTGGAACTCTTCTTGCTTCAGCTACATATTCTATTCTGACACTTTAAATAAAAGTTCTTACTCTACAAGCGTTGAGATTCATGTTGTAGATCTGAGGGTAAAACTGAAATGAAAGCCATAGTGCATCCTCAATTCAGTGGAGTGGAGCAGGATGGGATCTAGTGCTGAATTGTATTCTCATTTCTGTTACTTACTAGCCCTATGGACTAAGGCAAATTAAGATATTCTGCACCCAGAGCTAAGGCGACAGTCCTCCATACCCAAAACCTGCCAGCAGGGAGCTGGTCCACCAGAAGCACTCTCACTCGTAAGCCCACAGGTAGGACCCCACTTTCTCTCCACTGACTGTCCCAAAAGGGACCCACCAGGAGCACACTGGGCACAGGAACCACAAAGCACCCTGGGACAGGACAGTTCCAGTTTTCCATCTGTTCCCAGAGCTAAGGTTGTCTCACAGCCCTTTGGATGTAAAACCTGCCTGGAAAGAGCTGGTCTTCCAGGAGCACTCTCACTCCTAAAACCACAGGTGAGAGACTCCACTGACTGTCCAAGGAGAGACCTGACAGGAGGACGGGACATGGGAGCCACTGGGTGGCCTGTGACAGGACACTTCAGATCTCCATCTGTGCCCATAGCTAAGGCTACCCCACAGCCATCCAGAACCAAAACTGCTGGTCTCCCAGCAGTGCTCACACTCCTAAGATCACAGGTTCAGCAGCTCACAGGCCTACAGAAATGGACAAGCTCTAGTCAGAGACAACAAGACCAATTAACATCATAGATAACCAGAAAGTGTGAGATAAGCTCAAGAACCTAAGCAACAGAAACCAAGACTACATGGCATCATCAGAACCCAATTCTGCCACCACAGCAAGTACTGGAAACCCCAACACACCAGAAAAGTAAGATTTAGATTTAAAATCACATCCCATGATGATGATAGAGGAATTAAAGATAAATAACTCCCTTAAAGAAATACAGGACAACACAGGTAAACAAGTAGAAGCCCTTAAAAAGGAAACATAAAATCTCTTAAAGAGATACAGGAAAACACAAATAAACAGGTAAAGGAATTGAACAAATCCAGGATCTAAAAATGGAAACAGAAATATAAAGAAATCACAAAGGGAAACAACCCTGGAGATAGAAAACCTAGGAAAGAGATCAGGAGTCACAAATGCAAGCATCATTAACAGAATACGAGAGTTTCAGGAGCAGAAGATATCAAAGAAAGCACTGACACAATAGTCAAAGAAAATGAAAAATGAAAAAAGCTCCTAATCCAAACCATCCAGGAAATCCAGGACACAATGAGAAGTTCAAACCTAAAAAATAATAGGTATAGAAGAGAGTGAAGATTCCCAATTTAATGGACCAGTAAATATCTTCAACAAAATTATAGAAGAATACTTCCCTAACCTAAAGAAAGTGATGCCCATGAAGATACAAGAAGCCTACAGAACTCCAAATAGATTGATTGAACCAGAAAATAAATTCTCCCATCATAAACTAGTTATATAGAAAACAGAAAACAAAGAAAGAATATCAAATGCAGTAAGGAAAATGGTCCAGTAACATATAAAGAAGGCAGACCTATCAGAATTACACCAGACTTCTCACCAGAGACTATGAAAGCCAGAAGGTCCTGGGCAGATGTCATACAGACCCTAAGAGAACACAAATGCCAGCCCAGGTTACTGTATCCAGCAAAATTCTCAATAAAGGTAGATGGAAAAACCAAGATATTCCATGACAAAACCAAATTCACACAAACTATTTTCACAAATCCAGCCCTTACCATTATTATCCAGGATAATAGATGGAAAACTCCAACACAAGGAGTTTCTTGCTTCCTATAAAAAGCAAGAAAGTAAACTTCTTGCAAAAAACAGAAAGAAGAGAGACACAAAAATATAATTCCACCTTTAACAACAAAAATAACAGGAAACAAAATCACTATTCCTTAATATCTCTTAAAATCAATGGACTCAATTCCCCAAAAAATAGACATAGAGAAAGAGACTGGATATGTAAACAGGGCCCAGAATTTTGCTGCATACAGAAAATGTACCTTAGTGACAAAGACAGATACCACCTCAGTGTAAAAGGCTGGAAAACAATTTTCCAAGCAAATGGTCTGAAAAAGCAAACTGGAGTAGCCATTCAAATATCGAATAAAATCGACATTCAACAAAAAGTCATCAAAAAAGATAAGTAAGGACACTTCATATTCATCAAAGGAAAAATCCACCAAGATGAACTCTCAATCCTGAATATCTATGCCCCAAACACAAGGACACCTACATTCATAAAAGAAACCTTACTAAAGCTCAAAGCACACATTGCACCTCACACAATAATAGTAGGAGATTTCAACACCCCACTCTCATCAATGGACAGATCTTGGAAACATAAATTAAACAGAGACATAGAAAAACTAACAGAAATTATGAACCAAATGGATTAAACAGATATTTATAGAACATTTCATCCAAAAAAAAGAATGTAACTTCTTCTCAGCACCTCTTGGTACCTTCTCCAACATTTACCATATTGTCTGTCACAAAACAGGCCTCAACAGATACAGGAAGATAGAAATAACCCCATGCATCTTATCAGATCACCATGGACTAAGACTGGTCTTCGATAATAACAAAAACAACAGAAAGCCCACATACAAATGGAAGCTGAACAATGCTCTACTCAACGATAACTTGGTCAAGGAATAAAGAAATTAAAGACTTCTTAGAATTTAATGAAAATGAAAGCAGAACATACCCAAACTTACAGGATAAAATGAAAGCAGTGCTAAGAGGAAAACTCATAGCTCTGAGAACTTCCAAAAAGAACCTGGAGAGAGCATACACTAACAGCTTGACAGCACACCTGAAAGCTCTAGAACAAAAAGAAGCAAATACACCCAAGAGGAGTAGAAGACAGGAAATAATCAAACTCAGAGCTAAAATCAACCAAGTAGAAACAAAAAGAACTAAGCAAAGAATCCACAAAACCAGGAGCTAATACTTTGAGAAAATCAACAAGAGAGATAAACCCTTAGCAAGAACAACAAGAGGGTACAGAGAAAGTATCCAAATTAAAAAAAAAGATCAGAAATGAATATAGAGACACAACAAAAACTTCAGAAATTCAAAAAAACCATCAGATCCTATGACAAAATCCTATACTGGACAAAAATGGAAAATTTGGAAGAAATGGAGAATTTTCTAGACAGATCTCAGGTACTAAAGTTAAATCAGGATCAGATAAACCATCTAAACAGTCCCATAACCCCTACAGAAATTGAAGCAGACATTAAAAGTCTCCCAACCAAAAAAATTTCCAGGATCAGATGGTTTTAGTGCAAAATTGTATCAGACCTTCAAAGAAGACCTAATAATAATACTGTTCAAACTCTTTCACAAAATAGAAACAGAAGGAACACTACCAAAACAGTTCTTTGAATCAACAATTATGCTTACAACTAAACCACAAAAGACCCTACAAAAAAGAACTTCAAACCAATTTCCCTCATGAATATCGATACAAAAATACTCAAGATATTTCTCACAAATCGAATCCAAGATCACATCAAAACGATCATTCACCATCATCAAGTAGGCTGCATCCCAAGATGAAAGGATGGTTCAATATAAGGTAATCCATCAACATAATATACTATATAAGCACACTCTAAGGAAAAAAATACATGATTATCTCATTAGATGCTGACAAAGCATTTGACAAAGTTCAACACCCCTTCATGATAAAAGTCTTGGAAAGACCAGAAATTCCAAGCCTATACCTAAACATAGTAAAAGCAATATGCAGTAAGCCAGTAGCTAACATTCAACTAAATGGAGAGAAACTTGAAGCAATCCCACTAAAATCAGGGACTAGACAAGGCTGCCCACTCTCTCCCTACCTACTTAATATAGTACTCGAAATCCCAGTGAGAGCAATCAGACAACCAACAGAGGTCAAAGGATTACAAATTGGAAAGGAAGATGTGAAAATATCACTATTGACAAATATGATTAATATTCTTAAGTGACCCCAAAAATCCCACAGGAGAACTCCTACAGATGATAAACAACTTCAGCAAAGTGGCTGGATATAAAATTAACTCTAACAAATCAGTAGCCTTCATCTACACAAAAGAGAAACAGGCAGAGAAAGAAATTAGGGAAATGACACCCTTCATAATAGCTACAAATAATGTAAAATACCTTTACTCTATCCAAGCAAAGTGAAAGATCTGTATAACAAGAACTTCAAGTCTCTGAAGAAAGAAATTGAAGAAGACCTCAGAAGATGGAAAGATCTCCCATGCTCATGGATTGGCAGGATTAATACAGTAAAATTGGCCATCTTTCCAAAAGCAATCTAGAGATTCATTGCAATCCTCACCAAAATTCCAACTCAATTCTTCATAGAGTTAGAAAGAGCAACTTGGTAAATTCATTTGGAATAACAAAAAAACAAAACAAAACAAAACAAAACAAATCAAAAACAGGATAGCCAAAACTATTCTCAACAACTAAAGAACTTCTTGGGGAACCTCAAGGTGTATTGGTACAGAGACAGGCAGGCAGATCAATGGAATACAACTTAAGACCCAGAAATGAACCCACACACTTGTGGTCACTTGATCTTTGACCAAGGAGCTAAAACTGTCCAATGGAAAAAAGACAGCCTTTTCAACAAATGGTGCTGGTTCAACCGGAGGTCAGCATGTAGAATTCACATTGACCCATTGTTACAAGACAAAGTTCAAGTACAAGTGGATCAAAGAACTCCACATAAAACCAGATACACTGAAATTAATAGAAGAGGAAGTGGGAAAGAGCCTCAAATACAAAAGCACAGGGGAAATTTCCCTGTACAGAACAAAGGCTTATGTCATTGATATGGTAGGATGCATGGGGGTACTTCAATCTTCTTGAATATGTTGAGGCCTGTTTTGTGACAGACAATATGGTAAATGTTGGAGAAGGTACCCAGAGGTGCTGAGAAGAAGTTATATTCTTTTGTTTCAGGATAAGTGGACAACACAGCAACTAACTGCTTAGAAAATGATCTCTACCAATCCTATATTCAATAGAGGGCTAATATCCAATATATACAAAGCACTCAAGAAGTTAGACTTTCCAGAATCAAATAATCCTACTAAAATGGGGTACAGAGCTAAACAATGAATTCTCCACTAAGGAATACCAAATGGCTGAGATGCATGTAAAAACATGCTGAACATTCTTAGTCATCAGGGAAATGCAACCCTGAGATACCACCTCAGCCCAGCTGGAATGGCTAAGATCAAAATTTCAGGTGAATGTGGATGGTGGTGAGGATGAGGAGAAAGAGGAACATTATTCCATTATTGCTGGGATTGCAGGATGGTACAACTACTCTGGAAATCAGTCTGGAGGTTCCTCAGAAAATTGGACATTGCACTCTCTGAGGACCCAGATATACGTCTCCTGGGAATATATCCAAAAGATGCTCCAACATATAACAAGGGCACATGCTCCACTGTAATCATAGCAGCCTTATTTATAATAGCCAGAAACTGGAAAGAACCCTGATGCCCTTCAACAGAGAAATGGATAAAGAAAATGTGGTACATTTATACAATGGAGTACTACTCAGCTATTAAAAACAATGACCTCATGAAATTCGTAGGCAAATGGATAGAACTAGAAAATATCATCCTGAGTGAAGAAACCCAACAACAACAACAACAACAACAACAACAACAACAACAAAACAAAAAAATACAACCCACGTGATATGTACTCACTGATAAGTGAATATTAGCCCAAAAGCTCAGAATACTTAAGAAAAAAAATCAGATTATATGAATCTCAAGAAGAAGGAAGGCCAAAATATGGATTCATCAGTCCTTCTTAAAAGGGGGAACAAACAAAACAACTTGCTATTTTATCAGTGATTAAATTCTTTGGCTGCGCACTCTGCCGGGGCATTTTAGACTCCAGTGCCACTAAAGCTCAGTGTGGACTTGCATTTGTTTCAAAGTTCTCTTACCATTTAGAACCCAAAGGTTTGAGTTAACTGGCATCTAGGAAGCCACCATTTTCAGAATCACGGTTAGTTTCTAAGACCAGGGTTTCCATCTCCTTCCAGAAACACACCATCCTGTAAGGGAGCCCATGCTTTTCCACGAAAAGCCTATTGAGCCATGGGTGAGAGCAAGTACGGCTCCTGTAGTTATTCTAGGGGTACGCACTCTTCAGTACACATTCAGGGTCCTTACCTTGGCCGCAGAAGTCTTTCGGTACTGGCCGGCAACTGGTGGAGAGCAGCAAAAACAGCACGCTTCTGTGGCACCCGCACTAAGACCCAGTTCCTCCCCTCCTCACAGGAAGCAAGAGTAAACCACATCCTGTCAGAGGTGGGCTCTGATGATTGACAGCATGGCCACATTGCTATGGCCCTCCACTCCTGTAGAGGCAGTATGCCAGGGTGTGATTTCCTCACTATACTTCCGAAGACACCCAGCCTTCCCCAACTCTAACACTTTCCTCACTTTATTGCACACAGAGAATGCCTGAGCCTCTGAGGCACCCTCTGTAATTCATGCCTCATCCACAATGCCATAGCGACACGCCCTCCTCACAGCATTTGGAGCTTAGTTCTCAGATTTCAGGTCCACTTTTGTGCTTTCCAAGAACTCCCCTCCTCCCCGAGAGGGAAGTAGCTGCAAGAAGTAAAGATTACAAGGTCACAAAATCTAATAAATGGTTCTCACCCTTCCTACTGTGAACCTAATACAGTTTATCACGTGTTTACCCCAAGCATAAACTTATTTTGTCACTACTTTTTAACTGTAAATTTTGCAACTGTTAAGAATATTAGAGTAAACATCTGCAGACTATCTAATATGCAATCCTTGTGAAAGGGTTGTTTGAGTCGCCACCCCCCCAACCCACCACTGGGGTCGCGACCCACAGGATGAGAACCACTGGGCTAGTACCGCTCAACGAGAATCAGTGATCTTGGGCTACTGACCTGTATGTACCCCAGTCTACCAGCTACAGAGGTAGCCCTCCCTTGTCTCAGTCCTTTGAGTGGGGGAGGTCTAGATACACTACTAAGTTTGGCAATTTTGTCATGGGCCTCACAGTGCTCTCGTCAGATTTGACTTTCAGAGGCAAGAAATACCTGGGGTAAGGACCAGTCGTCATGGGAAGACACAATTTCTTGGGACCCAGAGGAAGTGATCTGAGCAAACCTCACATGGTGCACACAGCTTGCGTTTCTGGTGACAGACAGCGGAGATGGGGTTCTGAGCCCATATTTTCTCTTAGTAGACAATTCCTTCCATTTCACATAGGGTCTCTCAGCTTGACTCTGGCTTTGAACAGGAGCCCGCTTTGCAGAACTGGGGTCTCACCCCTGAAAACCCATCAGACTGCTTGCTGTGGCCCTGAAGGGAGGGATGAGATGTACCATAAACTCGGTCTGCTGATTCAGCAGCATGGCTCCTGGGCTCCTGGCATTGTCCCTTCTATTAGTCCTAGGCCATGTGCTTTTAACATAGAATTTCCCTTCCCTCATTACGTGAAATGAAAGTATAGCCATGCCTACCCGTTGCCCATCACTCACAGCCAGTAACATGGTTGACAGGTTTGAGGTAGCGTTCTTTGTATGACTTTTCCTCCTGTGGTTATTACTCCCCTTTGTACCCATTAAAGACAATCCTCCTGGCTCTTACAGGGCATGTTCTCTCATTCCCAGCATCCTTCAGGAGAACAATTGGAGTAGGCTCATCCTCACAGCTCTGCGAAACCTAATAGCAGCTGTCAGTTCATAAAGACTTTGCTCTTAGTGCATTATTTTTTAAAGTGTCACTATCATTACTTTCTTGAATTCCTTTATATTTTTTGTACTCATGTGTGTACAACATGGTGTACATAGGCATATGAGTTTCATGGCACATAATTAGAGGTAAGAGGACAATTCCTAGTGCTAAGTCATCTTCTTCCATTGTAGCACCCAGGAATTGATCAGTGGTAATCAGTCTTATGGATCAAGTGCTTTTAGCTGCTGAGTCATCCTGTCCATCCTGTATTTTTAATTCATGTTGGTCCATCTTTTATGGTTAAGTAACTCTTCATCTCTCAAGAAACACAGATGCCATTTACCCTCCTTAGCATGTTATCCTCTCATACCGCCTTCTTTTCTCGTTCAACTAGTCTAGGCATAATTTTCTGTAGAGCACATTGTGGTAGAGATATTTAGGGCCAGTATGAGCCTGCAGTCGTGGACACCATTTTTAAAAGGTCCATTTCAATGATTCCCTGAGCCAGTTTAAGTTTAAATGAAGATAATCATAAAATAATCAATCCCTTCTAGAGCCTCGGAGTCTAGCTATTCCCTCCCACTCATACTAAAACCATAGAGTAGAAAATTACTAACAATTATGCTTGACTAATGGCCAACAGACATGACAAGGTCATGTGTCTAATAATCTTTAAAGGAAATAGTCTGTGAAATGTAGAGGTAGTTTTAATTGAGAAACATAGAAATGAAAGCATTAGAGGGAAATCTTCCTGAATACTCACCCAATGAGGAAAAACTAGGAAGGGGACTGTATCAGGGCAAACAATAAGTCCTCTGTGTTCCACCAGGAATCTGTTATTCTAGGGCGTGGCACACTGTGGTGATTTGAATGAGAATGGCTCCATAGTTTCATGTTTCTTCTGCTTAATCCCTAGTTGATTAAACCGTTTCAGGGGGGTTTAGAAGGTGTGGCCTTATTGGAGAAGGTGTGTCTCTGGAGATGAGGTTTTTTGATTCTGTCTGCCTGTCTCTGACTCTGTCTGTCTGTCTCTCTCTCCGACACCTTCTCTCCTCTCTCTCTCTGTCTGCTACTTGTGGATACTGCTCAAGTTTCACGCTTGTCTGCTTCTTGCCATGATAATGGACACCCTCTCTAAAACTGTAAGCAAGCCCATAATTAAATGCTTTCTTTTATAGGAATTGCTTTGGTCATAGTGTGTCTTCACAATAGAACAGGAACTACTAAGGCACTTGCCCTTTCAAGGTAATATCATAAACAGTCTCACTTTTGCTACTCTGAGTTTGTCACTGCTCTTATTATAAACTAAGGGCCCACATTTCTCACAAAGTGCAATCAGAATTTTAGCAGACAGAACTATGCTTATTTCCCCAAAATCCTCATTCAAGATTCCCCATCTGAGTGTTTATCCTATGTGAGGACCCTACCTCTGCTATATTTATGTCAGCTTCTGCAGAAAAATGATCTTAATAGATACAAAAAAGGATGCATAACAGGAGTAGGGTTTGGCAGCATTAAAAGCTTGATAACTAGGTTTGAATAATGTCATGCATTTGGCGTGAGTGTATATTGTCATTATTTATTAATAGATAATTGCAATTTTCATCTTATCATAAATACTTCTTAAAAACATTGCTTCACTGCAACTATGAGCAGATTCTCCTCTTCTGATATTCCAGAGAAGAGGTCTGCCACTGAGAAGGAATTTGATGTGGAAATGGACATTACAAAACAAGGATTTGAAATTGAAGAATGGAGTACTAAACAACATACACACGCAAAAGTAAACAAAAACAAAACATTATTTAAGGTAACCCCTCTCTGTAAGACTAGTAGAATGGAGGTTATTCTACAAAATATATCCAAGTCCTGCTTTATTTATGAATTCCTACCACAACTAGACTTGAACATAAAAGATAAACAAGAGGATAATAAAAGGGGAATAGAAAGGGGGATGGGAATAACATTATAGAAATAAATAGAAAGAAAATAAAACTCGTGATTATATCTTCTATCTTTTGCTGGCCTGACTTAACAGGTTTCTTTAGAAGTATTTATCTTCTCAAAAGGGCTTAGTCCAAAGATATTTTGATCCCCTCATCTTCTAAACATATATACCACAGGCATATTCCTATTTTAAGTACATTTTATCTTTCTGCATACTTTAGTTTGCCAGGAATTTTGGATCACACCTGTAATCCCCGTAGTCAGGAATTAGCAATCTGTGAGGCTAGCCTTGGCTACATAGAAGTTCTAAGGCAACCTATGTTACAGTGTAACATCCTGTCTCAATGACAAGTAAATATAAAAACCTGACATTGATTTTGCTGATCTTGTTACAGTTGTTCTAATTACATGCAGGAGTTTGAGTAAAGAGGTTTTATTGATTGTGATAGATTCACAACCATAAAAAAGTGACTTAAGGGCTATAAGCTTCAGGTTGTATAAAAGAATGTTATGGCCCTAGATTTTCTCACACAGGGTAAAAGACAAACCCAACTTGTCTTTTAACCAGCTTGCTGAACTGTGTGAGTTCAGAGACTCTTTGAGATTCAGATTCCAACTCTGTGAAATGGTTTGGGTAAGTCTTGCCCTCTCCAACTGGTAGAAGATAGGTAATGAAATAAAATACTTAGCACAGTGACTAGCGTATTTTAAGCTTTTCTCTTCAACTGTCTGATGGCTTCAGTTTTCAATCAGTGAGTCAGTAGTGACCTTAGACATGATATAAAGAAAATGGGGGAGTCTCATCTGACAGTCCTGATCTAAAACCTTTTCAGTGTGATAATATAAGACAGAACATGACACTTTTCTGTCTCTCTCTACTCAAAGATATAATGTCTGTTCGGTCCTTACCCAGGTAACCTGGTTTATCCCATCACAAAATGAGATAACCCTTTTTGTGAACTTCATATTATATCCTCTATCTGAGGCCTATATTGTTTTAGTCCCAGCAGTAAGGAATGAGTAATATATTCTCCAGTGTCCTAGTTTGCTTTGTATTACAGTCTGATGTTTCTATCACCGTGAAGAGACATAATTCCTACGGTAACCATGAAAGAACACATTTGATCACGGGCTTGATTACAGTTTCAGAGGTTAAGTCGATGACTAACATGGTGGCAAACAAGGCAGCAAGCAGGCAGGCATTGCACTGGAGTAGTAGATGAAAGATTGTATCATATCTATAAGTTGGAGGCTGAGGTAATGAGACTGTGTGACACACATTGTCTAACAAAGCCACACCTAATCTTTTCCAAAACATTCCCACCAACTCTGGACCAAACATTAAAATATATAAACCTATGGAGACTATTCTAATTCAAGACCCCACATGCCAAGCCTTAACCTCAGTAGGCATGTAGCCATTCCATAATGCAAATTCATTTAATACAATGTCAAGAGTACCCATATTCTTTCACCGTCTCAACACTGTTTCAAATTTCAAAGTCTTTTCTGAGATGAGAGACAATCTCTTAATTGTAACCCCTTGTTAAAAGAGCATATAAATCAATGTTTCTTCTTTAAATTTAGTTTTCACTTATTCACTTTACACTCTACTCACTGTCCCCCTCCTGGACAATCCCCTACAATCCTTCCCTCAACCCCTTCTCCTCTGAGTG
Source organism: Rattus norvegicus (assembly GCF_021556685.1). Taxonomy (NCBI): domain Eukaryota; kingdom Metazoa; phylum Chordata; class Mammalia; order Rodentia; family Muridae; genus Rattus; species Rattus norvegicus. The sequence continues at coordinate 58,813,125 of NC_141554.1, forward strand.
TATGGGGGCTCCTCTGATTATTTCCCTACCCTGGAACTTCAGGTCTAGTTGTTCGAAACTGTCAGAAATAATGGGTGGATCTCTCTGTGACACACCTTATATTCTGATATTTTGATACCCACAATTCTTCTATAAATATTCGTATCTCAGACTTGTTTTTAAACTTTGTCTCTGAGATTAAATAATTCTAGGAAATGTCTGAAACTTTTAAGTCTAGGATAATCTCACCCTAGTATACCTTCTTGAGAATACCTTCCTGTACCCAGAGTGACATGGGATGGAGAGTAGATCCAGGATGCACAGGGAAAAGGATATGTTCAAGTAATCATTCCCTTTTTTGGGTAGAACTACAGTAACAGCTACCCTGAGAGGCTTACCTTCCACAGTGAGTAAGATGTCTATAGCAGTGCTGAGTGAAAAAATGCTACTGCTCTACAATAATGTGTTCCCCTTCCTGACCTGAAGTCATATACCTTGAAATTATATAACATTACAAATTTAAATATGTATGATGCCATTAAATATTCACTTTTTAATGAATTATGATTTCATTATTAAAACACTTTTTATTACAATTATTTGGGGAATCAGAAAGCATGCAACGGCATGCTTATGGCACAATTTGTGGAAGTGTGTCCTCCTTCCACCATGTGGATGCTAGAGAAAACCAAGGGGTCAGGTATAGTAGCAGGTGCTGAGACATCTTGCAGGCCTTCCATTCTATTTTGGAACTTTCTCTTTTGCTTCAAACTCCATAATTTGGGCACACATACCTTTTATATATTTACCAAGATGTGTGCTGGAGTACCAAAATAACAGCCTCAGTTTTGGTTTTCAGCTTAGCAGTGAAGTGTTGTGGGAATCTAAATAGTGGTCCAGTATGAACTCTGTTACTTACTATCTCTGTGAACTCAGGAATATTTGGATATTCTGTAACTCTTGAACTTTCCACTAGAAGTGAATTTAATAGTCCTTTGCATAAGGACCAAAAAGATTAATGTTGAATGCATGGTTTTGGTATCTGATCCATCCTGTATTCACTTATTGAAGGCTGCTGTTCATTAATATAAGCATTTTGAGCTATTCCATTGTAACTATCTACCAAGATATGTTTTTCTTCAATATTTAACCTGAGAGATGCCATAAAAATATAGTTCTCGGGGCCTCAAAAAGAGAGTGAAAACAACAAAAAATTCTGTCACTAGTAAAGAAGAAATGGAAAATGTGTTTTGTTCAAGCACACATTCCCATTTCTTCTTTAGGAAGGAGACGACATTTGACCCACACCCATAAAGAAAGCTTCTTTAAGAATGTATCATTGCTGAACAAAATGTGGATGTTCCCACTCCTTCTTAAAAGAGGAAAAATACCCATAGGAGGGGATATGGAAGCAAAGTTTAGAGCAGCAACTCAAGGAATGGCCATTCAGAGCCTGCCCCACATGTGGCCCCTATATATACAACCACCAAACTAGATAAGATTGATGAAGCTAAAAAATGCATGCTGACAGGGACTGGATATAGATCGCTCCTGAGAGACACAGCCAGAATACAGCAAATACAGAGGCGAATGCCAGCAGCAAACCACTGAACTGAGAATAGGACCCCCGTTGAAGGAATCAGAGAAAGGACTGGAAGAGCTTGAAGGGGCTCGAGATCCCATATGTACAACAATGCCAAGCAACCAGAGCTTCCAGGGACTAAGCCACTACCTAAAGACTATACATGGACTGACCCTGGACTCTGACCTCATAGGTAGCAATGAATATCCTAGTAAGAGCACCAGTGGAAGGGGAAGCCCTTGGTCCTACCAAGGTTGGGCCCCCAGTGCAGGGGAATATGGGGGGGCAGTAAGGGGGATGTATAGGGGGAATAGCCATATGGGGGAGGGGGAGGGGAAGGAATGGGGGCTTATGGACAGGAAACTGGGCAAGGGAATAACATATGAAATGTAAGTAAAGAAATATATCTAATAAATTTTTTTAAAAAGAAAATAAACAAGTTATTCATAAAAAAAGAATGTATCATTGCATAGGTAGCTGGTGGGTATTATTTTGATAAACATCTCCAGGAAGACTACTCAAGAATATATGTTCAGTAAACAGAAAAACAGTGTTTTGGTAAAGGACAAACCTTAAAAAAAGAAATCCAATTCACTGCGATTTGGTTTCTTACACATTATTTAATAGCATAAGCAAAGCACGTATCATGTCTTACAAGTTTGAAAAGAAAATATGGAGTAAAACAACACATGAACTGAAAGTCTACTATATTTTCTCTATCTTCTTTTCTCTCCCACTCTCAAGCACATTTACATTCCAATCCCATGTTGCCTTAAGGTAATTATGAAATTTCAAATATTTCATATCAAATCAAACTTTCAACCCTCAACTTGGTAAACAGCAATGAAGGCATAATCTATTGTATTATTTCTATGCAACTTCTGACTTCAAGTAAACACTATGATAAAAGACACTAAACAATTTTATCAACAACTAATTTAAGCATCACAAAAACAAAGGTTAGTGCGATCTTTCAATAACACAGTAGAGACTACCTTAGATTTCACTAGTAGGTGTAGGCATGCGGGACTTGGCTTTAGAACGTTTCTTGGCCTTGGATTTCGTGCTTCCCTGGCCTGTACCTTCAGCTTGGGTTTTATCTTTTGCCTTAAAAGATTCTTCATGATTGGATGGGGAGGGAGAGGAGTCAGTTTCATTGATGCGGGCCAAAAACTCCATCACCTTTACTTGGCTCGTTTCAGAGTAGGCTTTTGAACCCCACAGGAACTGATAGGACGGAGGGTCACTATCAGGAACCTCACGGTATTCTAGGTACTCTTCCTGCACTAGATCTTCAGTGATGAGCTTCCTGGCATTCCCAAAGATGATGTGTGGGACCCCATCATAGACTCCTAACATATTCAGGAAGTGCCAGACCTCCTTCTCTGGGGCACAGTAGTTGTTTAAGTAGATCACACTTAGGAGGGGGATCAGAATGCCCCTAGTAGGAACACCCAGCTCACTGCTCCCACTTCCATCATCCTGGAAATCCAGTTTACTGACAAGCTCATATGATCGACCCTTGGGCTGGATTTCTTTCAACTCAAGGCCAAAAACCATATCCATGCGGTTGGAGGCTTTCTTAAGGATCTCAGGGAACTGCTCCTTGAAACTTTTGGTGACAACATTCAGCATTTCTTCCCTCAGTAGGGGCTCCTTGTGTTTGTACTTGCTGAGCATGTACTCCATTAGCATCCCAGTCTTCCTTGTTAGAAGATCTTGCTTTGGGCTCTTGGACTGCTGGGCCATAGAGGAACTCATATTTTGCTTCCGTCGGCTCTTGGCATTTGTATCAGCCCTTTTGCAGGCAATGCAAATACTGAAAGTGGTGGTGCAAGACATTCCTTGAAACAACTTGGTAAGGGTATCAGAAGAGGGACTTGGGACAGCATCTCCAGAGGCCTGAGCAGAGGAAGAGGATGACCCTTTTTGCTCTGATGGCATGGTCTGAGTACCCTCAAGCTCCTGGGACTCAGTTTTGGTCTGGCGACGCTTCTCACGAGCTCGGGCCCTACTCTTCTGTCCCCTGGGCATGATGGATATGGTCAGTGACAGCAGGCAGGAACAGACAGCAGAGCAGGTGACTTGGATACCTAGACTGAGAGAATGAGATGAACACCTTAATTGTGTTTTGAATATATTGCCTTTTATCAATATTCCTTTAACTTTCCCCAAAACCGCAGGGCTCCTGTTCTGATCAGCCTGCAGCTATTGACAAAGATCAACAAGGCTCCCTGTCTTCTAGTGTCTGAGCAACCCCAGTTCTAGGATTATATCAGTTATTTTTAGCTTCTGGGCCACTCCTTTCTGCAGCTCTCATTTGACAGCTCAACGGTCGCTTGTAGCCCTGAGGGAGACTGCTTCAGGGAGTTTCAGTTCCACTGCACTAACTGGGTACACAGAGTGCTGAGAACCCAGCAAAACCCTTTCAGTCTTGAGTGCTTTGGGGTCTTCAATCTTCCTCCAGGTTCCTTACCTAGGCTCCCTGTAAATTTGACAGCACCCTATTCTAAACTTTTAGACTGAGGATATTCACCCTCTGAGCTAAAACAAAGAGCCTAGTCAAGTGTTGACACCAGCAGCTCTTCTCTTTGCTTTCTGAAGGTGAGAAAGTACTCAAAATAATGATTATTGCTAATAATGCTAGCAGGTCCATAGGTTACAATAGATCTGGGGCTCTAAATGGGCCTCTTCTTTCTGAAAATGGTGACTCACTGTAAGTCATTGTCCCAAATTCACTCCTTTCAGGCACTGCATACCAAGGCTTACATGAATCTACTCCACTAGCTGCTGATTTTGTGAAGCCACTTCCCAAGGAAATGAGACAGCACTTTACTTGGTCACATCCCTCAAGAGATTTAAACAGTCTTACACTGCTTTCAACATTTTATTTTGTTAATTCTGTGCTTAAATATTCTTTTTTTTTTTTTCCGGAGCTAGGGATGGAACCCAGGGCCTTACGCTTGCTAGGCAAGTGCTCTACCACTGAGCTAAATCCCCAACACCTTAAATATTCTTAACTAATACTTTTCTTCTTTGCATATTTTGACTATACTAAATAATATGTTTCATCATGAAATTATATATATATATTACATTTTTCTGCTATTGTCCTGTCTTTCCCCTGCTTGTTTTTTTCACAGAGACTATTGTTTCTCATGAACCTCTCATGTCTAAAACTGTATGTCGTTCTTAAATATAGGATTAAATCCTTCTGTGTTTTCTTTGTACTATATCTTGTACTTTAAACATTGTATCACCACACAGTTCAGGATGGCCTTGCTTTTCTTCTGTGTCTGCATCCTCCCACACGCTCCCCCAGGTTGTCTAAATACAAGTTATTTGGGCCTTTTTAGTTTTCTTCTTCTGTTTAAAAAATAAAACAAACCAGTTTTTTACTGTTATTGTTTGGGTTTTGTTTCTTTCTTCTTTGGGGGAGTGAGGGAGCACTTTGATCCCTGAATACCTGAGGATTTAGACATTTCGTTCCATGTTTACTTGTCTAATCTTCACAGGGCCTTCTAGAGCTCAGTGCAAAGGTGGCTGAATGCAGAGGCACAATTATTTAGAGTGTGTATTCCTTATCACTCACGGTTTAAAGTTTGACTTTAATTGCGAACATCACCAGGCCATGTTCAGGGCTCCTTCCTAAGATCAAGATTCCCTCCCTGTTCTGAGAATTCTAAGATGCGTCACAACCCACGGCTTTCTCACAACAAGCCCGGTGACCTAGGGGTGGAATTGAACACAGCGCCCTTGATTATCAGAGGAGTACGTTCTTCTTAGTACATATTCCGCCTCCTTACCTTGACCCAAGACTCCTTTTGGACTTGGTAGCAGCCGTTGTATGGGAAGGTATGCAGTACCTCTGCCAAAGGCGCCAACAACCCAGTTTATCACTTTCCTCCAGGAAGAGAAGATAGATCACATCCGGTGAGGGGCTGGCCCTGAAGATTGACAACAGGTCCAGGTTGCTAAGGAACCCCACTGTCAGTTCAATTTGGAAGGCAACCTGAGTTTCCTCCCTGTACTCGGGTAAGTGACAGAATGTCCTCAAACCTTCCTACTTTCCTCAGTCCACAGCACACAAAGCTCTTTGTGTAAGCCTCCAAAACCCACTTGCAGCCTATGTCCCTACTCTCACCACTATGCATCTTTCCATTTCTTAAATCCCCCTGAACCTCCTGATTTTGCATGTTACCTTATATTGTATGGTCCTTCCCCATTGGGGCTTTCATCTCAGTTTTAGATAAACACCTCTGCTTTCACAAAGACAGGGGAGTAACAAGATTGCAATGTTGTCTAGTATATCACAATCAGGAATAGTTTCTACATGTACTAGGATCCTTTCTTCTATTGACTCAAATATGTCAGCAGCAAACTTTGCCCTCCTAGTGCTTAGTCCTTAGAGTGGAAGTCAAAGCATGACATAAAGCTTTACAGCTTTCTCTCTGGCCCCCCAGAGATGAAAAGAGAGTTAATTCTTCTGATGTCTACCTACTTTCTAGAGTGGCCTAGCAGACCCATGATACTTCTTAAAGTCCTCCAGCCTCCACCTTCCTAAGTTCACACCTTCCTAAGTCACAGAGCAGGTAATGCAGCCAAGCCTTATATGAATATACAGCTGGAGTTTCTCAGGTCAGAGAACAGGACTCTGAGTCCCTGTTTGGGGACAGTCCCTCTCATTCCCACTTAGAACCCTCCCTTGAAGAATTAAGGCCCTGCTCATTACATCCCATTAGGCACCTTGCTGGGACATACTTTATATGCTGGCTCAACAGAGTGGATTCTGAGGATCCTGCAGTATTTTTTCTTCTTCTTCTCTGAGCCCACCTACATATTCTTTTTTCTTATAATTTAATTTAAGTTTTTACTTATTCACTTTACATCCTGCTGAATGCCCCTTCCCAGTCATCCTCTTCCCTCTTTCTCCTCTAAGCAAATGGTAGACCCCTGGGTATCCCAGCACTGCATTTCACATCTCTGTGAGGCTAGGTCCTTCCTCTCCTACTGAGTCCAAACAACATATCCTATAGACAGGCAACAGCTTTTGAGATATCCCCCATTTCAGTTCAGATGAGGTGACCCACATGAAGGTCAAGTTGCATGAGTGGAAGCGAGGCCTCAGTTGAGACTGGGATCTCAGCTCTCACAGATAAAAAATAAAGTGTTCAGGTTTGATTTTTCACTTTCTTTCTCTCATTTTTTTTAAAAATTAAGTTAATTCTTTAACAACTTCATACACACATATAAAGCATTTTGCTTACTGTTCCTCAAATCTCTCTTACCTATATATCCATTTCCCAGATTCATTTGATTTTATTTTGTGACTCTCTTAGGACAGATGCTTTTAGTATACTACTGTTTTCAGGGGTGTCCTGTGATAAGTGCTGGCAGGTCTTCACACCTTGACTCTATATAGTGGTGTTTTTACTGTGAAGAGTCAAATTCACTCCCTTAAACTTGCTCATTACTCCCAGATGTCATGCAGAAAAAACTAAGGATGTGCCTCAGCCTCATAGCTCCCCTTGTGTTCTGCCACAGTTAAGAGCAAGGCCTGGCCACAATCTCCTTATTGCTCTTGGTGTGAGTTCTTTCCAGATAAGTTTGCTTTCCCTCTATTCTCTTGTTGGATAAGCCAAATTAATCTAGGGATACTCATTTCTTCAGAGAACTGATATTAGATTCAATATTGCAAGGGACCCCACTTTCCATCTTCTAAATAGTGTTCATTTTGCTTTCTTATTGGGTATCTAACAACCCCAGGATCATAGCCCAACTGAACTGTAGTTACTTACTACCTTAGGCCAATGTTCTGTTTCGGCTCAAGGGAGATGCCTAGTTTGAATGTCCTGCCTAAGGCATTTAAGGGTTGAGTGCAGGTTTAGATGGATTGCTGAATGAGGCCATACTTTTTGAGGTGCACTGGTATATTTTTAGAATTCATTCACAGAGTTCTTTTTTCTCCTAGTCTTGGAGATTTCTTAGAAAACAAGGTGCCCATGAAACCTCTTGAATATTGTCTGTACAGTAAAGTTGCCTGCTGGCACTCCGGGTTTAATGTGAGGTGGGGCTAACTCCAGGGAAAGTGTCACATTCTAAGTGACAGGTATCAGAGAAAAAAATGATGGCAATATACCAATTATACCTTTAAATCAATTAGTATAAGTTTAATATCCCTGTTTTGATTGATGTACCTCAGTCATCAAAAATATCTGTGCAGAATGCTACTGTGATCCCTAAATTTGCCATTTCTTGGCAGTGCTATGTGGCTTTGCTACTGTCATCGGGTATCATCTTTTTTCTGTTTTATTGAAAGTTGCATTTATGGTAATATTTTTAATTCCTTTGTCTCTATACTATAGTTCAATACTTTATGAATAGAATTATTCATAATAGAATCTTTTAAACAGATTAGACCTAAGATTAAGGGTTTGATGGCTTTTAGTAATACTGTCAATTTCCCATAGGACCCTGGATACTCCAAAATGGAGTAGCTACATTGGAGAATATTGTAAAGAAACATGAATTAAGCAATGTAAGTTTGCCCCAGGTGCAGAGTGTGTGCAATGAATAGTGTGGGCTAAAGAAGAATTCACATTGGGAACCTAGGCTTACTGGTACCGTTAACTAGTCTTGTGAACCTGACCACATGCTCTAACCTCAATAAAAGAACTGTAAACAGAGGAGATGCTATTTAAGAAAGGAATAGCCAGCACTTCCCCATTAGGGGATTTATAGTTGATGGTACTAATGCTGTGTGCGCGCGCGCGCGTGTGTGTGTGTGTGTGTGTATGTTTATGTATATGCAATGTTCTCCAGAGTTGGATACAACTCAGAGTTCTTCTAAAGAACTGATATTTGGTTAATGTGGGGTCAATATGAGCTAGTGATCAAGAAATCAAGATCATTATAGACTTATTCTACATTGTGGAATAAGCCCCAATGAATCCCGATACCTACAAATGTTTTTTTTTTCTTTTCTTTTCTTTTTTTCGGAGCTGGGGACCAAACCCAGGGCCTTGTGCTTGCTAGGCAAGTGCTCTACCACTGAGCTAAATCCCCAACCCCTGCAAATGTTTTTTTTTTATTTTTTTTTATTTTTTATTAACTTGAGTATTTCTTATATACATTTCAAGTGTTATTCCCTTTCCCGGTTTCCGGGCAAACATCCCCCTCCCCCCTCCCCTTCCTTATGGGTGTCCCCCTCCCAACCCAACCCCCATTGCCGCCCTCCCCCCATAGTCTAGTTCACTGGGGGTTCAGTCTTAGCAGGACCCAGGGCTTCCCCTTCCACTGGTGCTCTTACTAGGATATACATTGCTACCTATGGGGTCAGAGTCCAGGGTCAGTCCATGTATAGTATTTAGGTAGTGGCTTAGTCCCTGGAAGCTCTGGTTGCTTGACATTGTTGTACTTTTGGGGTCTCGAGCCCCTTCAAATGTTTTAATTTACAAACAGAAACACTAAATGGAATAAGGCGAATCATTAACTGACCATGTCAAGTGGGCCTGGTAATGCACGATTATCCTTCTCAGCTACTCTGGAGGCTCAGGCAGAGGATTAAAAGTTCAAGGCTATTCTGGACAGCCTAGTGATATCCGTGACTTCAAATTATTTTATAAATTAGTTAAAATTGGCCTAGAGGTATAGGTCAGTGGTAGGGTGTTTGCATATCATGAGTATGACCTTAAGTTCAGGACCAGTACCATCTCCCACCTACAAAAAGACTTAGCCTCTCCCTACATTTTTGTTTCTCCATTCATATTGCAGCTATTTTTTAATGTAGCATTTGAAGGGTCTCTGGCAGGCCTGAACATGGCAAACATTGCAGATTGCTTTTACCTCACTCTTTTTCCCCGTTTTTCTCTACCTTACTAAACTGTTAGATTGCCTTGCTAAAGCTAGTCACCAAGGTCTACTCCCCGATTTATCCACCGACTCATTACTGAAACAAAACACCAAGTTCCAACAATCAAAATTCATTATTTGGCTAATATGTCCAATTAGGATTTACCAGCTCACCCCAGCACAGACTGTCCCCTTTTCCCCTTAAAAATCCATTCCTGCGAAAACACCCTCTGTTACTTATATTGCTTTTCTTGCTTACTGCTGCTACTTCTTCCTTTGCAGCTTTCCCTGCCGCCCCCACTCAACCTCTGCGTGTCCCTCCTGGGTAATAAATTGTTTGTGTGAAGAATTTGGTACCTAGGTATAGCATGTACCAATTTGGGAGGTGGGAGTCAAATTCCCTTTTAGCATTATTTGAATTTCCAAGAAAATGCTTGGTATTCTAAATTTCCAAAAGAATGCTTATGTCAATGCTGTACTTTGATGAGAGGTAGTAGATCACATAGTTTTCAATGTTTTGCTAAATAACAAACATTTTTTTTCAATACTGAGGATTGAACATGGATCTTCAAGCATATCAGGTAAGTGAGCGACCATTGAACTATATCTCCAATACCTAAAACTCTTAAGTATGTTAAACAGCAATCAATATTTGATCCATGCCACCCAAAAACATAAAGTTCGGAGCTAAGTAAGCCATCCATTAAAGCCAGGTATGATGACTATTGCTTACAATCCCAGGGCTAGGGTAGTTGTGTCAGAAGAATTGCTGAGAGTTCAAGACCAACCAGTGACACCTACTGACTTAGCTAACCTGGGCTACAGGATGAGACCCTGTCTCAAATAAAACTCTTACATTAAAAAGAAAAAAATAACCAAAATATTAATGCATAAATAAATAAATAAAGTACCATACCTATCCACACCAATAACACAAAGAATGTAAGTTTCGGGTACTTTTATAGTATAGAACAGATATAATAAATAATGTAGAATCATGCTGTATTGTTTAGAATGGTTTTGTAGCATTTTCCTCTGAGATGGAAATATTCCTTAAGCTATAAGGTAAACAGTTTAAACAGCTTTATGAAGTCCTGAAACTGATCACATTCACTAGGCTCCTTTCTCCCAGAAAAAAAAAAATCAAAACTGCTGAAAGCCTCTCTCAGACAAGCCAAGCTACCAAGGCTCTGAGACTAGATCAACTGCCTGGAAGAGATTTAGACCAGTGAATTCCTTGGATAGAACACTATTCAACTTGTTGAGCTGCCTACAGGTACTATATTGTGCTCTGGGTTACCAGATTTTGGGAGCTGTCATATCTACTGGGGTGGGTTGTCTTTGAGTAATTTCTGCTCCCGTGAGTGACCACTCACCTATAATGCTATTAATATTCCTAACTTATACTTTGGTGGTATCTGTCTGTACTTTGGTCTGAGGTGAATTTCCTATCTCCAGTATGTAGGTATGTGTTTAGTGTCTCCCCAGGAAAAGTTTTGTCATATAACATAAGATCAATGACCACAAACCTCAAACACAAAGTGAAATTTTTCCATAGGCTTTATTAGACATGGAAGAACCTTCTGGACATGGCCCTAGAACATGCCTGTCTCCAAATTTTCTCAGGATGTCTCCCATCTCTCAAAACTGTTCACTCTGGGATGGAAATCCAGTTGTAATACTAATATTTGGTCAGAAACTTTTAAGCCTCTCATTTTCCTGGCTTGAGTATGGGCTCTTGAACCCATATGTATTAAAAATGTGGAAGGCAAAAAAAAAGAAAGAAATGTAAGTAAGAAATACCCAATTTAATAAAGATGGAAAAAATTTAAAAAAAAAATGTGGAAGGCTGCGACTACACACTTGCTGATATTCCAGTGACCTTTTCTGGAACAAATCTTTAGCTTCCTGGGATCCCTAAAGATGAAGTACTTCTCTCTAAAATTGATAGTCTTTATATTTCGCTCTTCCAAGATTATTTTCTCAGTAGACTCAAGACAGTCACTGGAAGCTAGTTTTGTTCTTGTTGTAACAGAATACTTTCTGAATATAAATGTAAGTTCAATTTTCTGACAGGGGCATAAGGGTGCCCCAGTCCTTTTACTACATCTTTGAAGACCATTTGAATAAGCTTGAAGGTTCTCCTGGGGGACTCAGAAATTATTCTTTACATTTTAATGACATCTTCAGTATGTCTCTTTCATTGGGTCACTGAGAAGAAATCATTTGCCGATAAAACCATTTTCTAGTCTAGAAGAGAGCTAAGAAAGTTCTCAGTGTTTGACAAAGTCTGTATGCTTCTTTCATTTTCTAATTCTTCTCTCTGAACTCTAAGTACTCATCCATTAAGTACTAAATAAGACAATAGGTGCTCTGGGATTCTGATTGTCCTGTGAGGCAGTTACTTATACATAGAGTTACTGATTCTTGCTCGCAGTCATAATAACTTTTTGGTGGTCATATTCAGAAGTATGGGTTGAAAGCATAGCAAAAGGAGATGATAGCCTAAGAAAAAGTAGTAGGTCAATAACTTTAGCTAGTGCATTCAACTTCGTTGATCTGACTAGTGCATCTCCTGCTTCCCCCCATAAGTAGAGGAAGAAAGAAGGCTTTTTGTTTTGTTCTCATTTAATCATTTACAGATTTTTCTAGAGAAAAGGTTTGAATTCTGCAAAGTTTCATCAGTTTTACTTTCAGTCATTTCCAGTATTCACTGCAACTCCAAGTAGTTCTTTTAATATTCATTCTGTGACCTGAAATCATCTTCCTTCAGATTAAAGTCTTTTTTTTTCTCTAAGACCTCTAGTAAGGAGACATTTCATGTGACCTCGTTTCCCTTCGTCACCACAATGTGGACAGCTGGACTACAGTTTCATATGGCACCATTTGTTCTGATATTGTTGGGCTCATTAGTCACAGTTTTATCTTCCTTCACAAAAATAACCTGGATTTTCTTTCCCGCCCCAATAATTTGAATCCATCAGACAAAGTACTGATGTTCCATAAAGAGAAAATGACACTGGACAAAGAAACATGTTTTCCTCATTCCTGATGCTTGGCAAAGTACCTGAGGATAGGAGAGATTTCAGCTTGTAATTCTGCTTGGGATTATATTGCTGGGATATTATATTCTGCTTGGGATATTATTGTTGTTGGGTCAAACAACAAGATTGAAGCAGAACATGGGAGCAACATTATTCTCAATTCATATGGGAAGTTCAAATATAACAAGAAACTGTGGTACTCAAATAAAAGCAAGTTTCAGGAATCTCAAGTGGGTTGAGGAAGGCTTGAAGCAGTAGGTATCTTGAAAAGATATTACTGGGACTCAAATAAGTGATGAAATAATATTTACACAAGAAATTTCCAAAATAGGGTAGATGGTATATTTCGCTAGACAACTCCCCACCACACACCCAAACACACAATACTAAAATTCAAATAATTTAAAATAAGGCAGTTTAATCAATGTCTAATATGTTTTAGCTTCCAATTTTGTTTACACTGCAAGGTCTCCCAGTAACCTCCCTATGTTTATATGCACTGGGAAATGCTCAAAATGGTAATATACTTAGAATATGAGGTTTTTATTTTTTACGTATCACAGATTTAACTCCCCCACTCACCAACCTACTCCCACTTAGCCCTGCTAGCATTCAACTTTCCTGGGGTATCAAGTTGCTACAGGATTAAGGACATCCTTTTCCACTGAGGCCAGACAGGGCAGTCCTCTGCAACATCTGTAACAGGAGGTGGGGTGAGTGGATCAGTCCATGTATGCTCTTTGGTTGGTGTCTTAGCCTCTCAGAGGTCCGAGGGGTCCAGGTTACTTGATCCTATTTTTCTTCCTATGGGGTTGCAATTCTCTTTAGCTCATTTGGTCCTTCCTCTAACTTTTCCATAGGGGTCCCTAACTTCAGTCCAATGTTTGGCTGTAAGTATCTTTATCTGCCTCAGTCAGCTACCAATAGAGCCTCTCAGAGGACCGCCATGCTACTCTCCTGTCTGTAAGCACAACATGACATTAGTAATAGTGTTGAGATTTGGTGCCTGTGCATGGGATAGATCCCAAGTTGGACCTGTCTCTGGATGGCCTTTCCTCCAGTCTCTGCTCCATTTCTGTCTGTGCATTTCCTTTAGACAGGAACAATTTTGGGTAAATAATTTTGAAGAGGAGTAGGTGGTCCTACGCCTCAAATGGGGCTCATGTCTATCTACTGGAGATGGTCTCTTTATATCCCACCTCCCCACTGTTGAATATTTTGGCTAAGGTCATCCTCATTGGTTCCTGGGTTCTAGAGGTTCTACTTGCAGCGCCCCACCCCACACTGCTGGTCCTCTGGGATTCCCTCCTGTCTCCCCCACACCTGAACCTGCTCCCTTTTCCCCTCCCCTTCCACTTTCCCACATTTTCAACAAATGGTGCTGATCTAACTGGTGGTCTGCAGGTAGAAGAATGAAAATTGATCCATATTTATCGCCTTGTACAAAGCTCAAGTCCGAATGGATCGAGGATCTCCAAATAAATCCAGATACACTGAGTTTAACAGAAGAGAAATTTGGAAATAGCCTTGAATGCATTGGCACAGGAGAAAACTTCCTGAACAGAACACCAATGACTCAGGCTCTAAGATCAACAATTGATAAATGGAACCTCATGAAACTGAAAAGATCCTGTAAGGTAAAGGACACTTGTCGATAAGACAAAATGCCAACCTGCAAATTAGAAAATGATCTCCACTAACCCTACATCTGATAGAGGGCTAATATCTAAAATATACAAAGAACTCAAGAAATTATACTTCAGAGAATCAAATAACACATTAAAATGGGGTACAGAGCTAAACAGATAATTCTCAACTGAGGAATATCGAATGGCTGAGAAGCACCTAAAGAAATGTTCAACATCCTTAGTCATCAGGGAAATGAAAATCAAAACAACCCTGAGATTTCACCTCACACCAGTCAGAATGGCTAAGATCAAAAACTCAGGTGACAGCAGATGTTGGCAAGGATGTGGAGAAGGAGAACACTCTTCCATTACTGGTGTCATTGAAAATCGGTATAACCACTCTGAAAATCAGTCTGGTGGTTCCTCAGAGAATTGGAATATGAGTTTTCTAAACCTAGCTGACAATGAAAACATGCCACTCTAACATCTTTCAACATTGTGTCTTAAAGCCTACTTAGAGATTAAATTGTGGATTTTCTTAACAGTCAGCTTGTATTTTTTAAAAAAGATTTTTGGTGAGAGTGCAATGATCCTTGAATGGAAGAAGTATACAGTTCAAGCACATTTTAAGAACCAAATGCCTTCTTTAATGCCTATAAAGACAATATCCAAAGTGCAAAGATATTTTAATATATGACGTGCAATATCAGTTGTTTTCTAAAACTGCAATTCAGAAACTCAATAAAGTTCCACCACATATAAAATATACTTCCGATGTCTGATTATTAAGAGATATAGTCAAAACCGTGATTTTAAATGTATGTCACTCTAGATTCTCCTTTCTGAAAGGATTCCTTGCTATGACTATTGTAAACCAAAGCACATACCTCAGTTTTCAGTTCCACAGGGGCACAGCAGCTAACCTTCAGGGAGCCTAGCTAAAAAGGTTAAGCTCAGGGCAAATATTCCTCTTCAGTTGAGAACAAGAAGGAGAGCATTTAGAAGGGAAAAAGTAATATGTTTTGAAATGGCTTTATTTAGACAGAAACAGTACTATGGGATTGTAATAACATAGAAACCACATAAGTGCTTGTATTTTCTCCAAATGATATACAGCATATACAGTATACCTTATATACTTATACAGCATATACAGTATATACTTATACAGCATATACTTATACAGCATATACAGTATACCTTATATACTTCCCTCAAAAGACTGTTTGATTCTGGCTCCATCTTTACAAAGATACTGAGGTGATTAATGTTCTTTCTCTCATTTAAATAATCATTAATTCAGAAAGCATAGATAGATACACTGTGTAGAAACAACGTACCATATACCTGTCCGGAAAAGAAAAAGTCAGAGAATGGGGATAGGGACTAAGAGTAATGTTCAGACATGGTCTATGGAAATCTAAATTGTTCAGAGGAGCATATTCTTCTCTTTCCTTAGACTTCAAAGAAATTTACAAACTAAAGTGATTTCTCAGAAAAAAAACACGCAAAACAATAAAAATATTTGTTTTGTGGTTTAGATTTAAAATGTTAGGCAATGAGAAAGGTGTTGAGCTTATGGAGTTACAATCTTCAATGTTACATTTCAAAAGATTATTAAATACAAGGAAATACAATGACAAAAGGTAGCTGCCATTTTTCAAAGCAGCAGATGAATAACATATTTAAGACTTAACTATGACATCTGAGCAATTTTAGTGATTGCTAGTGTCTACATCTCCCAGTGGAGTAAACCCCAATAAAGGTCATTCATATATTGTTTTAGAACTATTCTAGCTAGATAATAAAGATGTTAAATATAAGCATTTTAAAATTCGTTCCTCCAGCATACTTTTTAACAGGGTCTTGTCCATCGGCTTCTAGAATTTTACTCTTTTGCATAGTAACCTTGCCATAATATTTGGCTAGATAAAGTTTTTTTTTTTTGGTTCTTTTTTTCGGAGCTGGGGACCGAACCCAGGACCTTGCACTTCCTAGGCAAGAGCTCTACCACCGAGCTAAATCCCCAACCCCTTAGATAAAGTTTTAATATGCTATAAAAGTATCAGAGAATTGCAGCAAAGCATTGTTATTTTGCTAAAAGACATTTCAACTGAAATGTATACACAGAGTAATCACTACAAGGAGGAAGCAACTTCAAGTTTTATAATTTTGTGCTATTACATGCTATTCTTTTTATCATAGAGAAAGAAACTAAGGAAGAATTTTAAACATCAATGTATAAATAGATTTCAATTTTTAAGCACCAGTTTATTGTACAGAACATTTTTATATTTCTCCTACCAGAGATTTTTACTTCATAGCAAAAGCCTCTTCAAAGGTATTAATGTTTGTTGTTCAAACTTATCATTGAAATGGGGCTGAACATTTTAAAATAATCTATAAAGTTATCTAAATAGCAGAATCTATCCCACTCGGAGCTAGCTGCTCTTTTCAAGCTTGTTTGTGACTAGAAAACTTTAGAAGATGCCTAAAACAAAAGAGCAACAACAAAGCCTTTGCATGCACAATCTATGAACAGTGACAGAAGCCTGCCATCTAGTTACTTCTTTTCAGCTTGCAGATAGGTTAAGAAACCCAGCTCCTTGCTTCTTTTCTTCATCCACTGACTATGCCTTCATTTGACTGCTGCAATGCTTTGCTTAAGCTGTTGGCAATAATTCTCCTCTTTAAGAAAGACTCCCTATGGAGAAAATGGTCCTAATATTACATAGAATATTAAAGAGCAAGAATAAAAGAAAAAATCTAACATCACAATTTGAACTTCAGATTTTTGTCAGTGACCAACAGAGAAAATATAGTATAAAATGCATGGACTTTTCACTCCAAGTTTTAACATCAATTAAACACACAATAACCATGGAACCTGAACACATTATATACTTATTTAATGAAATTGATTTAAGTCTGACATATTTGAATAAAAGTTAGATATCTAGATTAAATGTTTGTGAACTAGAAACGGGGAACTTTAAACTTTTGGTTATGTCAAATATATTATCTGAGCCAGAAATTCATAGAATTAAGTTTTCCATGGCTTTTCATTCTTGACTGAAGATAGTACCTATCAAAATGTGGAAAAACAAAACTGAGTTCATGGAAGGAATAAGCAAAGCTAGTCAGTCATTCCCCCATAACAAAACTCACTGAGAATTTGAAATCCAGAACATATTAAATGACAAACGAAAGGTTCAAGAAGTATAAAAATATCAGTGAGAATTTCACTCAGAAGGGAAACTTAAATAGTCATCGGGGCTGGATGGAGTGGGTAACTGGGTAGGAGAGAAGGAGATGAGGGGAACAGGGATGCCAATCAGGTATTGGGAGGGTGTGAGAAAGAGCTGGGAGTAAGAATAGAAATGGATGGTGGCGTGACATCTCTGGTGTCTAGCTGGAGACCTGGGACTGGAGAGGACACAGGGAGCCTATGGGGGTGACTCTAGCTGAGATTCCTACCAGAAGGGGATATAGAGACTGAAGAGGTCACCTCCTGGTAGAAGCCAGACAGGACTTCCAGAGGAGGGAGGGAGACATCAATCCTCCCACAAAACCCCAAAATTTGTCTTGCCTACAAACTGTGCAGGGTTAAAGATAGAACATAGATTGAGGGAACAGACAACCAATGAATGTCCCAACTTAATACCCATCCCATGTGAAAGAGTCAACCCCTTACACTATTAATGATACTCTGCTATGCTTGCAGACAGGAATCTAGCATGGCTGTCTCCTCAGGGGCATCGATCAGCAGCAGATGGAGGCAGATGCAGAGACTCATAGCCAAATATCAGGAAGAGCCCTGGAAGTTTTTTGGAGCAGTAGAGAATAGGAGTGAGTAAGCTGGAGGGGTCAATGACACCACAAGAAGACCGACAGTAATCAACTAACCTGGACCATGGGGGATCACAGAGACTGCCCCACCATCCATGGAGCATGCAGGGGCTGGACCTAGGCCCCCTACACATTTGTAGCAAATGTGCAGCTTGGTGTTCATGTGGTTCCCCTAACAAATGTAGTCGGGGCTGACTCAGTCTTTGTTTCCTGCTATTGGATCTTCTTTCCCCTACCTGGACTGCTTGGTTGGGTCTCAGTAAAATAGGATGTGCCTAGTCCTGCTGGGAGTATATGTCCCAGGATGAGGTGGTATCCAGGGGTACTCCCCTTCTCTGGAGAAGGAAAGTGGGAATGGGGGTAAGGATTTGTAGTGTGGGGCTGGGAGGAGAGGAGGGAGGGAGCTATGTTCCAGATGTAAAGTGAATAAATGAATAAAATTTTAAATAAATAAAGGAATAAACAAAGGAATTTGAGAGTAAGAAAATAAAAACAGTTTTTATTTTTAAAAAAAATCAGAGAGAAGTATAGATGCTGCTGAAAGGAGTACAGATGCAGCAGGCATTCCCTGGAAAGCCACAGGCCATTCAGACTAGGGGAGCAGCCCCACCCCAACTCAGTAGCAGACTAACTTGCTGTAGCCTAATTTCCAATGGATTCTGCCGATCTTTCCCTACAGCCCTACTCTCCGCTCCTTCTGTTATTCCAGCCCCCAACTCTAGCAGGCTTTCTCTGATTACCTATCAGCCAAACTTGCCAGAGAAATAAGTAGACCAGTGAAGCAGGTAGGTGAGCTTTAGCTATCTACTCTCTCCACTCCTCCAAATCCAATTCCCCCAATCCCATCCCACCCCTGTGGCAGACTAATGGTTCGTGTGTCTCCTCATTCTGCCTTTGTTCCCAGAGAACTAAGCACATCCTGGTGGAACAGCCTGCTTTCTTCTCTCCTTCCTCCCACTTCCTTCTTCAGTGTTACTTTTCAGTACCTAGAAACACATTTTACCCAGAATCTTCAGTCAGCGCACCAAGAAGGATCCCACAACTCCCTCCCAAACATTGCGTAACTTCCAGAACTTCCAAAGAACCAGAGATGGCAACAAAAACTAAGGAGCAAAATACGCACTCCAAAAAGACATGACCAGGGTTGGGGATTTAGCTCAGTGGTAGAGCGCTTGCCTAGGAAGCACAAGGCCCTGGGTTCGGTCCCCAGCTCCGAAAAAAAAAAGAACAAAAAAAAAAAAAAAAAAAAAAAAAGACATGACCAGTATCTAGAATTGCAGTCATCTCAAACCCAGATGCCCAGACACTAGTATGAAAACACCATAAATAACAGACTAGATAATATGTCTCCACTAGAGCCTAGCAGTGTTCCTAAAGCAATTTTGGAGTATTACAACATAGCTGAGTCACAAGAAAAGATCTTAAAAGCACCTGTATGAAGATGATAGAGAAAGGACTGAAAGAACTTGAAGGGGCTCGGGACCCCATATGAACAACAATGCCAACCAACCAGAGCTTCCAGCGACTAAGCCACTACCTAAAGACTATACATGGACTGACCCTGGGCTCCAACCTCATAGGTAGCAATGAATAGCCTAGTAAGAGCACCAGTGGAAGGGGAAGTCCTGGGTCCTGCCAAGAGTGAACCCCCAGTGAACTAGATTGCTGGGGGGAGGGGGTGGTAATTCGGGAAGGATGTGGAGGGGAACACCCATATAGAAGGGGAGGGGGAGGGGTTGGGGGATGTTGGCCTGGAAACTGGGAAGGGGAATAACAATCGAAATGTAAATAAGAAATACTCAAGTTAATAAAGAAAAAAAAAGAAGATGATGATAGAGGTCCATAATGAGGAAATGAGAAAGTCCCTTAAAGAAATATATTAAAACACAAACAAGCAGTAGAAGAGAATAAATAAAACACTTCAAAACCTGAAAGTGGAAATAGAATTAATAAAGGATACCAAAACTGAGAAAAATCTGGGGATGAAAAATCTAGAAACTAACAGGAACCTCAGAGGCAAGCCTCACCAACAGAGTAAAAGGATGGAAAAGGGAAGCAGAGACATTGAAAACACTGTAGGAGAAATGGATATCTCAGTCAAAAAAAAACTAAGTTTTAAAAAATGTCCTGACTCCAAACATCCAGGGAATATGGGACCGTATGAAAACATTAAATATAAGAATAATAGGAATAGAGGGTGGAGAAAAAACCCATGTCGAAGACACAGAAAACATTTTCAAGAAAATCATAGGAAAACAAAACAAACAACCCTTAGCAAAGAAGAAGATGCCTATAAACATACAAGAAGCACACAGAACATCAAAATAGATCGGATCAGAAAAGAAAGTTCCTCAGTATAACATAATCAAAACGCTAAAACATGGAACGAAGAAAGAATATTAAGAGTTGCAAGGGAAAAAGATTAAGTAGCACATAAAGGCAGACCTATTAGAATACTACCAGACATTCCAATGGAGAATCTAAAAGACAGAAGAGCTAGGATAGATGTTTCACAGACTCTAAGAGACCACACATCCCAGCCCAAAGGAACATCTTCAATCATCATAGATGGAAAAAGTAAGATATTCCATGATAAAAAACCTTTTTTTTATGTTATGGAAGATTTTATTTTGAAGATGTCTTTTAAGGGGAAATGGGGGTTGGGGATTTAGCTCAGTGGTAGAGCGCTTGCCTAGCAAGTGCAAGGCCCTGGGTTTGGTCCCCAGCTCCGAAAAAAAAAAAAAGAAAAAAACAGGGGGGGAATGAAAGAAAAATCTACTGTATTATTTCAATCATATATTTCTCATGCCTGAATTAGCAAAACATGTTTAATGTTTTTATTTATTCATTTTAATTATTTTTTTTAACATTTTCACTTTATATCATGCTCACTGTTCCCCTCCTGGTCAGCCCCCACAGTTCTTCCATCATTTCCCCATCCATTCTTCTCTAAGCAGGTTGGGGGCCCCCTTGGGTATCCCCCTATCCTGGAACTTCAAGTCTCTGCATAGCTAGGTACTTCCTCTCTCACTAAGGCCAGAACAGGGAGCCCACCTGGAAGAACATATCCAGAAAGTCAACAGCTTTTGCGTTAGCCACTGTACCAGTTGTTCAGGATCCACATGAAGACCAAGCTGCACATCTGCTACATATGTGTGGGGAGGCCGAGGTCCAGACTGTGTATTTTCTTTGGTTGGTGGTTCAGTCTCTAAGATCCCCAAGGGTCCATGTTAGTTGACTCTGTTAGTCTTTCTGTGGAGTTCCAATCCCCTTTGTGGCCCACAGTCTTTCCTGCTATCCTTGCATAAATGTCATCAAGCTGCATCTACTGTTTGGCTGTGGGTAACTGTATCTGTCTGAGTCAGCGGCTGGGTGGAGCCTCTCAGAGGACAACCATGTCTCACGAACAACTCCTGTCTGCCAGTATAACAGAGCATCATTAATAGTGCTTAGCTTTCTTGTTACTGATAGGTACTCTGCATGCTACTAGCCCAGAGATGAGGAGATAGCTGAATCATCCACAGTCTTACTCAGGTGTGAACTCTGTGAACTGCAATAATGACTTCATGGCAAGATGTACCCATAAATGCAACAATGGCATAAATGTTATGGGGGTTACCAACTTCTTTCTGGTTGGCTTTAAGGTGTGCTCTATATGAGGAAGCACATAATTGGTACTATTAATTTGGTCAAGAACCTATGTTAGGGAGCTCATAGACCTCAGAGTGAACCTATCACTGTTTTTCTATATAAACAGGTATGTAAAAGATGACCTTCTTCATGTGCCCGAATTTGTATCTTTATCAATAGATTAGTGCAGATCCCAGACCTTGTCAGAAACATATGCTTGTGTAATAGATGTTGGTTAACACAGAAACTCACAACTAGTCAGAGTACATAGAATAATACTCTGTGGTGTTCACAGCCACAAATGGGTCACCTCTATCACAAATGTTCACATGGCTCAGAAACCATAAAGGAAAACTGGGCAGAAAGTTTTCAAGAATCAGGACTCGGAGAGGATTCAAGTAATGTCTTCTAGATATGACAGAATCCCTGAACTGATGAGTTCACAACAGCTGTGGTTGCCTCTACACAATCATGTCAACCAAGATTCTAACAGGCAGTACGAAATGGTTTGTAAGCCCCAATCCCAAAAGATCTACTGGTATTTGATTTCTGGGAGTAAGTTTTCTTTAAGGGTGTGGCTCCTGGTAGGTTAACCAACCTCCAATAGTTAGCCCCATACCCATGAATACATGGGCAATAGAAACTGGATTTAATGGGTTAGTGAAAGAAAAAAGAACAAGGACACACAGTGGTGGTGAGGGAAGTACAGGTAGATCTAGGAGTTATAGGAAGGAGTACGGGCATGATTGAAATATACTATATGGAATTGTCAAAGAATGAATAAAATATTTCAATTACAATTACATTTATTAAGTTTTACTATGCTCATTTTTATGATCATATACAGCTACAATATTTATCAGCATAAATGTAGAAAGCGTCCATCAATACAGAAAATTCTATGGGATTGTATCGATCTATACAGATTTCTCATTTCCTTTGCTTTCCCTTCTTACTGTCTTAATTATTCACAATTTTACTAAGTTAATTTTAGATTTTAATAAGTCAGATCATTTGTATTTACTATTACTGACTCCCAAATGCTGGTTATAGTATGGTGTTAGGGTCTGAGTCTCTACACCTAGATGACAAGCTATTAACAGTTGCTGGTTGCTGGTAGAGAAAGAGTCCAGCGGAGTCAAGCACCAGTGGATGGCCCTCCACATGTCCATGTGGGGAATAATAACTAGACTTGGAGTTATATATTCTTAAAATATTTGTGAGGGGTATGTGTTGGAGGAAGGGAGTGGAGTAGACATGGATGAATGATACAGTGAATGAATGTGTAATGAACTTAAAGAGTAAATAAAAACCAAGAGCCAGTGAGATATTTATGTTTTAAACACCAATTTGAAACAAAATAGGACAAGTCCCATTCTTAGGTTCTTTCTATATTTCCATGTAATAGACACAAGTGACCCTATTTAGAGGTTCTGCCACCAGTAGCCTTCATTATGGTGTAAAAATGGAGATCCAGACCAAGAGCATGTTATTATGATACTGAGTGCCAGATACAGCCAATGCTGCAATGGTTTGATCAGTAGTAATAAATGCCCGAATTTGACCACTATAGGCTAAGAACCCCCTATTTTTTGCAGCAACTGCTGTTACACTCCTTGCACCATCTTTTCTTATGCTGCATCTTCTGCTACTGTTGTGCCAACTCTACTTCTGTTCTAACAGTTGCCACTGTCACTAATCTAGTAGACAAAAGTCCCTTGAGGTTTGACAACACTTTCTTGAAGTTTTCTTTTAGCCTCCTAAGGTATAGGTAGTGCACACTTTTATCATCTCTCAAAGCTCATGAACAGATAGTCCCAGCACACATGAGCTGTTTGATGAGCGAAGTGCAAACCTTGGTGTTGAAAGCAATAAAATAAAATAAAATAAAGACAGGACTGTAGAAATGCTGTGATCCTGTGAAGCTGCCCTCTGCCTGCAGGAGACTGCCCCTTTTGCCTATATGTGCTTCATTTCTTGCATCCTCAGAAAGCTGATCTGGGAACTTTGTCTCTCTCTCTCTTGCAGCTTCCCTTGTGCTCAGCTACAAGTCTCAGTGATGCTTTTGGTGATATTGCTTTGCCTTTTCATGATTTTTATCTCAGATTGAACAGTAGAACT
Organism: Rattus norvegicus; assembly: GCF_021556685.1. Taxonomy (NCBI): domain Eukaryota; kingdom Metazoa; phylum Chordata; class Mammalia; order Rodentia; family Muridae; genus Rattus; species Rattus norvegicus. Next base: position 58,836,809 of record NC_141554.1, read on the forward strand.
CCTAGCTGAGCTGGTAGAACTAAGAGCTGATAACACTCAGAGCTGAAAGCTGGGAACATCAAAAAGAGCCATACTTTTCTTTATTTCTGTTTGAATAGAACAAACGAACCCTTAGCAAATTGGTAAAAACATCTTTTAAATAAACAATGGTATAAGAGTCAGTTTGACAGAAACAATACTAAGTAACAGAAAGTTCTGGGTCGCTCTTGCTAGAAGATGTCTATTAATATCTCTTTGGACTATAACATGCACAAAGAACCTTATTTTTCTAGACTAAGGACATGTAGTTAAGTGTCTGCTTTCCATTTAAGTTTTGATTCAAATATTTATTAAATTTTATAAGTTCAATATAAAATTGTTCAAGTACTACCACAAATAAATTTATGAACTTCCAGGAAAATAGATAATAATATAAAATATTGAATATATGTTTCAAATAAATACAAAAACAAATGGAGCAGGATGATATCTCAGATGATTTGGGGTGATTAAAAATGTTTTCCTGAGGCTCTAGCACTCAACTTTGAAGAACAATGCATGAAAGCCTTTCCTAGATGAGACAAAGGAAAAGACCAATGAGCAGGACACGTGGCCATATTTTGGAGCATGCCAAGATCAAAGGTATATTTTCCTTGCTAGTTACAAAGACAAGAGATACTGGTTTATAGTTACTAGTTACTGGTTTATAGTTAGAGAAAGTCCATTTTTGAGATGATGTTTATTTTTTATTTATGTGTATGGACATTTTGCCTGTATGTAGATGTGTGTACTGTGTGCATGCAGTGCCCACAGAGGCCAACAAAGGATGTTTTTCTTGGAATCTTACAAAATTTTGACCAATACATTTGGCTGTCAGCTGTCAGATCTATTTTTTGAAAATTATTACTTTATCATCGTGTAATATATTTCTTAATTTATTTTTACATGTTTTTTTTCATTTAGTGGAGGAGGTAGGCTATGTGACAGCCAGATGGGGGAAACGTATGGGATTTAGTTCTCTCCTTTCTCTATGTGGGTTTCATGGATTGAACTCAGATTGTCAGGCTTAGCAGAAACCACCTTTGCCTGCTAAGTCTCTAACACGTCTTTGAAAAAATTTCTTCTTATGAAGGATGTTAAGCCTAAAATTAATACTACTATTCCATGTCTTTTCCCAACATGGAAAAACTTTTCAATTGAATATATCCATTTTATTTTATTTGTAAGTGTTTTTGCCTCTAGGTATGTATGATTTATTCCCAAGAGGTGCAGAAGAAGAAGGCATTGGACCCCATGGACCTGGAGTTAAGCATAATTGTGAACCACCTTTTGGGTGCTAAGAATTGAACAAGAATTGAACCTAGGTCCTCTGTAAGAGCAACAAGAGCTAATAACCTCTAGACTATCTGTCCAACCATCTGTCCTTTACAAAAAAAGCACTGTCTTATTTAGAATGAATTTCTTTTAGAAAACAACTAGCTGTGTTTTGTTTTGTTATCCACTTCCATATTATGTTCCTTTCAGTTAATGTATTGAAGCTGTAGCATGTGTGTCTTAGGGGTTCTATTGCTGAAAAGAGACATACCATGACCACAAAAAATCTTATAAAGGGCCCTATTTTGGCTTAGAATTTCAGAGGCTTAGTACATTATCATCATGGTTGAGAGGCATGGCAGCCATAGTGCTGGAGAAGGAGCTGAGAGTTCTACATCCAGATCAGCAGGAAAAGAATCGGGCACTATGTCTTGCTTGAGCTTCTGTAACATCTAAGTCCAACCCCCAATGACACACCTCCTCCAGCAAGATCACACCTACTGCAACAAGGCTACACTTCCTATAAGGATACTCCCTATGAGCCTATGGGGCCATTTTCATTTCATTCAAGGTATCACAAGACAACATTATTTTATATTGTTATATTAATGTTTACATTATTCATAACTGGTTTCTATTTGTTGTCTTTCAGTTTCTGACTTTTCTACCTGTTTATTGCTGTTGTTGTTTTGGCACAGGGTCTTACGCTGCACAATTACCTTTGAATTCATTATGTGTGGGAAGATGATTTTGAATTGTTGAACTGGCTGCCTCCACTTTCCAAGTGCTGGAATCACAGGACAGGTATAACCATGTCCTGATGCTTTTTTTTTTTTTTACTGAGCATTTTACGTGATTCTATTTTCTCTCTTATCTTAGCATATCAATTTACATTTAAAAATTCAATGAATTTCAGAGGGTTTATAATATGCATTTCAAACTAATGCAATGGCACTAATAACACTGTGTTGTTGCTTCACAGATAGGATAAATGATAACTGTGGTAGTTTGAATATCCTTGCCCCATGGGGAATGGCAGCATTAAGAGGTGAATAAAGCCTTTTTGGAGAAAGTGTGTCACTGTGGAGGTGGGCTTTGGAGGTCTCCTCCTTTGCTTAGGCCCCACCTAAATGGAAGAGATAGTCTTCTCCTAGCTGCCTTTGTGTCAAAATGTAGAAGTCAAAGCTCCTTTTCTAGCACCATGTCTTCCTGGATACTGCCATGATTCCTACCTTGATGATAATGAGCTGACCCACTAAACCTATAAACCAGCCCCAATTAAATGCTGTCCTTATAAGAGTTGTCTTGGTCCTGTATCTATCACTTTGCAGCAATGGAAATCCTAACTAAGATAACACCTTAGGGTATTTCTAACTCTTTCATTCCTGTCACATAGCAGTTTCCTCTGAGATTAACGACATTCCAAATCCCAGAGAAGCTCCTTAAATCAGAAAATAAACAACTCAAAATAGCTTCAGGAAGTTCCTGAAACTGACCAGATTGTCTTAGGTCACTGTCACCTAGAGTTACCAATATAGTGAGCTGTGGTTCACTTTCAGATGAACTAAATGGCAAAGAAGACGTTTAGACATTCTTCTTAGGGTTTCTATTGCTGTAAGAAACACCATGAGCACAGCAACTCTTAGAAAGGAAAGCATTTAATTCCAACTGGCTTAGAGTTCAGAGGTTTAGCCCATTATTGTCATGGCAGGAAGCATGGTGGCTTGTAGGCAAACATGGTGCAGGAGAGGTAACTAAGAGTTCTACATTTGGATCAACAGGCAATAGGAAGAGAGAGTGACACACTGAGCCTGCCCTGAGCATCTGAAGCCTCAAAGTCCACCTCCAACCAAGGCCACACCTATTTAAACAAGGCCACACCTCTTAATAGTGCTACTCTCTATTAGCCTATGGGGACCATTTTTATTCAAACCACCACACAAGCCAAACTTCAAAGAAGGCTCTAAGAAGATATCAGCTGCATGAAGGAAGCAGAAACCAGCAGAACTGCCTGGAAGAGGTTTAGACTAACTAAGGCGCTTGGGAAATATATTACCCAACCTTTGGAGCTACCTGTGGAGCTGCAGTGTGTTCCACATTTCTAGCTTTTGTGAGCTGTCACTCATACTGGGATGGGATATGCTGATGCAGCCATCTTTGAGTTATTTCTGCTCCTGTAAGTAATCCATCACCCATATTCCTGAAGGTACCTCTAATAAAATTTATTGTCCACTAATTTGAACTTTGGTGATATCCATACTTTGTCTGCTATAGGCTTCCTATCTAGGGTGAATAGACATGTGCTGTGTTTCCCTGGGAAAATTATAATCTTACAATATAAATGACCCAAATAAGAACATCACAGAGCAATAGATGTGTTGAGGAGTGATTGCATAGTCCTGCCAACAGATAGCAAAGCATGCACCTGAGGATGAGCAGGCTAGAGGAGAGCATCTGGGAAGGGGGATTTTGATAAATTTTCCTTCCCTATTAGGGTGTGTGTTAATGTGCCTTTCTGCTACAAGTGTAGTTGCACAGTTCTTTTTATTGGTAATGAGGCATGCAACTAAGGCTGAATCATCAGGATTAAGAGTATCTGTGGAATTAATCTGTGGATGGCAGTCTTAGTCTATGTGATATGAGGTGGCATGCCTGTTTGCTGAGTGTGATCCACCATATGAATATGTACATGCCCTGGAAACAATTAAAGGTTTATAAGACATTTTGTAGTCTTCTAATTAGTGCATAGTGGTTGAAATTTTTGGCAAGGGTTGGTGGAGGTTATTAGGATAATGTGTGTAGTTAGAAATGCACTTAAGGCTGAGATGGAGGCCAAGTAGGAACGTGTTTCTGTAAAGAAGAAATTACAACAGAAAGGGAGATGGCAGTTAGAATCCTCCATGTTAGATTTGATCTAGCAAGTAAATGAAATAATCAAGAGGATAAAAGAAAGGTGGTAAAACCCATAGAAAATATTCTGTGGGTCTGACCTTTAGTAGAAATGGAGGGAAAATCTGTGATTCAGCATACAGATGAGGGCTCTAACAATAGTCCCATACAAGAAACTGCAGCAATCAATAAATGCTCATGACTCGATCTGTTATAATTGAGGAAGACTTTTAAACAAGAAAGAAAGAGCCTGGCTTGTGAGGCTGTGGGATGTGGCAATAGATGGTATCAGTCTGACTGCTGTGGAGGCAGAAAAAGTGAGTAATATACTCCCTATCCTTCCTTAAGATAAAAAATGCATAATCTGAGACACTATGAGGCAAATCAGTCCCCCTTTGATAGACTGGTTTTATCAGAGCCATTAGGAACACTTGGTTATCTCTGCCATGTCTGCATACACCCATATGGAAAAAAAATAGAGGAAGGATGGTATTACTGCGGGAAGTATGTAAGAGAAGTTGTGTTTGAAGCTAGCTCACAGAACATGAGACTGTTCACAGAGGAGGTAAAGAAGAGGTTGATCCAACAGAGACCTGAGGGCTGATATGGAACTCTAAGAACTTTGCTGAGCCTTTTAGTGGAGCAAGATCTTTAGAAAATGGGAAAGGCTCTGGCCGATCTCAGTGACTTAGACCAGTATGTGGAGGTTGGTAAAGTGACAGAGCAATCTAGAGGCGAGAAGATAAAAGTAGATAGACGAAGAGGTCTACTTAGGTCCCTCAAAGACAAATGCAGCAATATTTATGCTGAGCCAGAGTTCTGAAGGGGAAAAGGTGGCAGAAATTCAGATTGTGTGTTAAGGATCATTCTAAAAGCCTTAAAGCCCGAGGAGCAGTTCATAGAAGACACCCATTATAGAACAATACAAAAAAGGTTTTGCTAAGGAGTGGAGATGGTTTTCTGAGTCAGGACCTCCCCCAATATCCAGGTATGCTGGGCGGAGAGGCAACAACAGCTACAGCCACAGTACAAACCTCGGGCTCCTTAGAGCCAGGAAGCCAGCAGGTACGGCATGGGAGAGCAGAACCACTTTCTTCTTTGGCCCTGAGTAGACCTGAACAGATTAATTCAGGCCCACTGAGTTCTTCTGCTCTGGAGAAATGTAGGGAGGCATTCTGGAAAAGTTCCAGGATTTGGAAATGTAATGGTTCAGAAAGAATGACTGAGGATTATGGAGAACAAATTAAAGTCAGCACCTCCTGTCTTAGTCACTGTTTTATTGCTATGAAAAGACACCACAAGCAAGGCAACTCTTATAAAATAAAATATTCAATTGGAGACTTACTTACAGTTTCAGTCCATTATCATCCTGGTGGAGAGCATGGCTGTATCTATGGTGATGGAGAAGCAAATAAAAGCTGGATCTTGATCCACATGTCAAGAGGGAGACAGGGGGAGGGAGGGAGAGGGAGAGGGAGAGGGAGGGGGAGGAGCAGAGGGGGAGAGAGAGGGGGAGGGAGGGAAACAGAGACAGAGACAGACAGAGATAGAGAGAGACACAGAGAGACAGAGACTGGGCCTGGCTTGGTCTTTTGAAACTTCAAAGCCCACCCCTAGTGACAATGTGCCCTCAAACAGGACCATACTTCCTAATCCCTCTCAAACAGTTCTACTCCCTGAAGACTAAGCATTCAAATGTATGAGACAAGGAGCATTTTTCCTTTTTTCTTTTTAAATTATTTTATGTATTTTCATTCCAGTTGTTGTCCCCATCACCCCCTCCCACAGTTCCTCATTCCATTTCTCCTTCCCCTTGCCTCCAAGAGGGTGCTTTCCCCCAGACCTTCTCCTTCCCTGAGGTGTCAAGTCTGTTAAGGACTAAGTGCATCTTCTCCCACTAAGGCTCAAGTCACCATACCTCCTATCCATGTTTTGTACTCAGTTTTGATCTGTGGAGGAAGCAATTTATATAAACAGATGGAATCTTTCCTTTCTGTATACTTATATTTATACTTGTCTTATACTTGACTTATACAAGTCTTGTACTTGACTTCAGTATCTTCTTAGCCGTGAGCTTCTAGCAGCACCTTGCTTAGAACATAGGACAACAGATTTTGAGAGTGCTCTACCAAGGTTATCTTTGTAACTCCACTCTTGGTTCTAGGATGGGGTTTGCCTTGTTTTGCCCATTCTTTGGAAAATATTTTCTTATGTAGATGGCATAATGCTAACCTTTGAGGGTTGTGCAGATTTGGAAAATAGCCATTGGAGTGACAATCAGGTACAATGTTATTTCCATCCACCTTGAAAACCTAATGTGACTTTGTGAATTGAAATGAAAACAATTCAAAGTACTTTATGTAGGTGGGAAAGGATACTCCTAAAGGCCATAATGTTATTGAATGAAATTTCCAGTGCCTGAGATGGTTTACCACCTGTGAGAGGCCCAGAGAAGCCTGTGCAGTCCCACAAAGCACAAAGGCCATTGCCAGTGCTGTTGGTTGTAGGCCAGTATTAGACAGCGAGAACCTTCTATTTCTAAAGACCAGGATTTGTAGGACGTGAAGAAATTAAGCTAGAACTGAACTGTAAAATCACTGCTGGCTGGCTTTCATGGTGCAAGAGGGGGCATACAGACTACTAGTGGAAAACTGTCACCAACATTCTTGCTTGACTATGGACCTTACCTTCTAAAATACTGACGTACCCAACAGAATGTGCCTACTTATGCAGTACTGGATTTGCTACCATGAGTAAGTCCAGCAGCCTTCTGATAGGATTTAAGGCCTGCTCCACAAGAGGAAGTTCACATCTGGTACTGTAAGCTAGGATAATAACTTGTGACTAGAGAGGTCATGGGCGCCAATGGGGAAACAACTTTTATGGTTTTACTAAAGGGATGTTATGTGCCTGTAAAAGTGCCTCCTAAACGTATGTGTTTACATCCACAGATCACCACTGTTGAGACACTCAACTCCTAACCACTGATAACGGTTCTAACAACAAATGGCTGTTATTGTGGCCTAATTCTTAGTCATAGATGACCATCTATAATCACCCATTCCAATGCTCAGGGATAATTTTGGAAGAGGGTATGGAAAGACTGTGATACCCAGAGGAGAGTGTGCAGTGTTGTATAGTAGATTGAAACATTCCATTCTGCAGGGAATCTTCTTAAGACAGAAAGAAAACAATTCGAAATAGCTTCAAGATGACCCTGAAAGTAACAAGATTCACTAGGTTCCTCCCTCCTCAAGACTACATAAACAGAAAGACTGCTGAGAGTCTGTCTTAGACAAGACAAGCTGTAAAGAAGACTGAAACTAGACGAGCTGCCTAGAAGCAGCAGAAACCAGCTAATCTTCCTGGTAGAGGTTTAGAGCATCTTAAACATCTGGAAAGGATATACCCCAACCTGTTAACCTGCCTGTTTACTATGATTTCTTTGCTTATGTTCAGTTTATTAATAGGTCCCTGAAAAATATTTTTTCATTTTAGTCCTAACATTTTCATTTCTCCTCTGTACTTCACTGTTTGTAGATGTTTCATCTTTCTTCTTAGCTTGCCCATCTCTTTGTACATGTTTCCCCCTTGGTTCATCAAAGGTCTTAGCATATAATAAAAGTTATTTAACATTTCTACTTTGGTCATTGTCAATTTCTGTTATTTACAAGCCTGTCTTTGATTTTTTTTTTTGGTCCAAACTGCTAATTTGTATTTTCTGGTAACTTGTTTTTGTTTGTTTTGTCTCAAAGCCAAAATAATACATCAGCAGTAGTACATACGGTAGCATTTAAGATTGTCAGAACAGCCAGTGGTGCTTTGCAGTTTACTAGAACTGCAGTGTCAGAGGCTAAAACTTCCTCTAGTGACCTTGCTTTTCCCCCTCAGTTATCTTTGAGCTTTTCACAGCAAGTTAGTAAATGCAGTCTGAAACAACCACTTCTTTTAGCTGTAGTACACTCTTATTGTATATGAATGCTATTGGTGAAGTGACAAAGTGGGATGAGGGACACATTCTAAAAATCTACAATTACGTCTTAATGTTTTCCCCATATGGAAGGCTAGAGAGATCCAGAGTTCTGCCTTTTCCACACTTCAGTTAGGTTTTGTTAAACTCCATGTAGTTAGACTCTAATAAAAATAATTCCCCGGAGGATAAGTTCCTCTTGAGAACAGGGGGCCTTACGAGTTTTTCCTCCATGTTCTTTCTGAAGTATGAGATATTTCTCTACTTTTTCCATTTGATCTTGATGGTACTACTGAAGGTAAAACTGAGGAAATTATTGGTAACTTAGTAGGGATATATCCCCTAAAGCTTTCAACGTTTTTTTGTTAATTTCCACTGAATTTCTAAGCAGCTCATCAATTACACTTGGAAGTTCTCTACCAATCCTGACTCCAGCTATGAGCCTCTACTGACACTACACTGTAAAGGTTTGCATGTGCCTGCCGATTTCCACAGTTTGTGGGATAGCAGTTTACCTGGTGACTTCTGATCCTTTATGCATCCAAGAATTGTTGATGTTTAGCTTGTTAGGGTTTTCTTCCTGTGTCACCAGAAACTGGAAGTTAAAGCTATTTCTTTTTTAAAGAGTTGACTTTCGATTATTGGCATGACAAGTGATTTTTGATGGGAATTTCTCTCTTTCTCCCTCCTTTTCCCCCTCTCTCCCCCTCTCTCTTCTTGAGACAATTGTCTTTCTACACTGCCCTGGCTATTCTGGGACCCACTTATGCAGACCAATTAGGCTGACCTCAAACTCCCAGAGTTCAGGCTGCCTCTGTCTCCTGAGTGCTGCAATCAAAGCACGTGCCCCCATGCCCAGAAGGCAGCATTTCTTTGTTTTGTAACTTCCCATTGCAGTCACTATGTTGCTATGTATATTACCAAGTGCAGTGTTGAATAACTTCAAATACACTACTAATGAGTTTGAAGTCACCAACCAGCGACACATATCAGCATTCAAAGGGCACTTTTCTTCTTTCAATCTATGTTAAATTAGTCTAAATCATCCCTAGAAAAATCAAAAGTTGGCATCCCAAGCTGCCTTTGACAGTGGTGATAAAAGGTGGGGCCCCTGAATGTCCAATTAGCACTTTAGTCCCTTTATCCTTTATCATGGCCAGATGATCAGGATTTAATTGAGCTTTGTTATTTTAATTTGAAGTCGCATTGCCCTGAAACTGACATGTGATGGAAATTCACTTTTTTCAATCTAGTATTCTTTAGCTGCCAAGATTTTTTTTTTTTACTATATGACAAGGTTTTTGTTTGTTTGCTGCCATGGACTGGATTTTATTCACCTGAAATTTGTTTATGGATTGATGTCTAAGCTGAGATTGATCTTAAGTATCTGAGTGTTCTACGTCCCAGGTACTAAGTTTATAGCCGTGTGCTACAAAACCCACATTATGTGGTGGGGATCTAAGCCAGGCTTTCTTGCATGCTGGACAACTACTCCACCAACTGAGCTGCATTCCCTGCTTCCAACTACTCTCTCCTTTCACATCTCCTTTCGAGAGACAGCATATGACCTTGTGAGGAGCTATGCATTTTGTATTATTAGGCCACCAACTTTTACTTCAAATTAAAGCTTTGTTTCCAGAGTTGTTTTGGAACACATGTCATTCTTTCTCCTTGGGTTTGAGAGGTGGTCCTGGCTTTTGGTTGGAGCTGGTGGGTATGGAGAAAGATCTGTTTGCGTGGTTGTTCTTGTTTCCAATACTGAGGGATGGAGGGTTTCCTCAGCATGGTGATATGTAAATATTGATCTGTTCAGTGAACATAGATAGACGTTCTCAGTAGATCTCTGAGAATCATGTCATTGAGGCTGCTTCCTAACATAAATGTCCTCCAAGTAAAGCAACCTTGCATCCCTTTTTGCAAATGCTGCACACCCATAGCCACCTCTCTATAATGAGCTATTCTGTCGTTTCTCTATAAATAATGACCACTGGAAACTCATACACTGTGCTCGTGCTAAACAAGTATTGGAAGGAGAATGATAAAAGAAAACTAGAAGATATGATGGAAAGATGTGAACTCTCCATGAAACTGTGTGTTTCCAACTTTATGTAAGTTTGTATAGAATTTTGAATATAGTAGATACTGATGGTGACTTAGCTGCTAAATTAATCCAAATTTTGATTGGATTTTTATTGTTTTTTTATCTAATCAATAGACAATATTAAAGTTTTGAAAAGCAGCATCATAGCTTCTTAATTTTGTCCCAATTAATCAAATATTTACTAAGTACCTCTAGTCACCAGAAAATAGTCTTAGAACATAACTTCACCATTTAGGGAGTTTAAATTTTATCTTTTCTTTGATTTTTTTGATTTTTATCTACTTAGCAAAATAAACAATATTATAATGGCATTCTCCAGAGAAGCTAACAGCATAAATAATAGATGGGTAGGTAGACAGGCAGATAGACAGACAGACAGACACACAGGCACAGAAACACACACACACAGACACACGGGCACAGAAACACACACACACACACACACACACACACACATGCACATACAAACAGGACAATTTGATATCAAAGTTATGTAGAATGAAATGTCCTTAGAAAATGCCCTAAGACATGTGTTTAGAAATCTAGAGTACCAGGAAAAACTAGAGGAATCATTAAGGAGCAGGTTTGTTGGACAAATTTGGTTACAAGAACTCTACTGGAAATTTTGTTTTTCTGGAGCTGGGGACGGAACCCAGGGTCTTGCGCTTGCTAGGCAAGCACTTTACTCTACTGGAAATTTGAATAGAGACCACTCATGTTATCCTCTGGACAAAGAATTTATATTTCATCCATGTCCTAATATTTTGTGACTCAGATTAAAAGTGATATATTTTTATTAGTTTGGTGAAAGGGCCTTTTTCTTTCTTGGTACTGGGATTACACATAGGGCTTTATACATTCTAGACAAACACTGTATCACTGAGCCTCATGCCTAGTGAGAAGAAATTTTAAGGCAGCAGAAGTGTTTTGGAAAATATGCAGTCTAAGACCGGGCATGACAACATGTCTTTAATCCCAGCGTTCAGGAGACAAAGAAAGATTGATCTCTGTGAATTTGAGCCCACCCCTGCCCTGTGGTCTACACAGTAGGATCCAGGCCACCCAGTGTAAATAGTACTACCCTGTCTCAAAAATATCAAACAAACACCGAAACAACAACAAAACCCTGCGGTCTACACAAAAAAAGGCAGCATGTTTGAGTAGTGAAAGGTGTTAAAGTAATAAAGGTGTGGTTGTTAAAGAATTTAGCACCTTTATATGAAGCAAAAGGAGGCTAGACCCTGGCTATCGAAAGTTTAAAGTATAAAACTTTAAAGTCAGTTGATAGACCTTTTCTTGAGAAGAAAAAAGCCTGAAGGGTGCTGTAATCACATAAGAGAACCTGAGAAGTGTTTTCTAAGGTTCAAGTAGCGAGGCACTAAGAAACTGTTGGAGCATGGTCCAAGTGGCTGAGCTTCTACAAAAGCTTGTTCCCTTGTAATGTGCATCCTATATAACCACTCTCCTTTACTTAAGCCTGTTGGGGTTCATATCATATATTCCAAATACTCAATACAGAGCTACAGGATTTACATTTTAGAAATTTCCTCTTCTGAGTTTCAGTCCTGCTTTGATTTTGCTCCTCTGTTCTGTATTCTGAATCCTACCTTTTATAATGGTAATGTTTACTCTATATCATCGTATCTTTGGGGTTCATAATATTCTCAGATTTTATAAGTACATACAGTTAAGAGACTGCCTTATTTCTCAGCAGAGACCCCAAACTTGGGCTTTTGAACAATGATGGAATCATTTAAAACTATGTAGACTTTTGGAGACAGGCTGAAAAAATTTGAAATATGAGATGTCCTTGGGGGCCTCAGGAAAAAAAAAATGCTATGGCTTAAAGGGATGGGTTTCAATTTCAAATGGACAAGAGGTCAACTTGTAACTGTTAATATCTGTTGTCAATTTGACTGGATTTAGACTCCTGCAGGGGACTGATGAGGCCCAGATTTCAGTGTATATCTGACCATATTTCTAGATTATAGTCAGGGAATGATCAGGGAAAACCTATGCTGAATGGAGATGACATCATCCTTCTTCATTGCAAGACTAGATATAAGGAAAAAGGAAGAAAGAAAAACCAGCTCCTACATTTCTTCCCTGAGAGTCCCTTTTTAGCATGATATGAGCTGCCCTTTTCTGCCATTGCCTCTCTGCCACAATGGATCAACACATCTTAAACCACACGATAAATAATTTCCATGATCGTTTACATTAAACAGCTCACAGCCGTTATCCAAAAGCATCTATACATCATCTCAGTTTGTTCTGTGTGTGTCCTCACTACACTGGATGTTGCCTGCCCACATTGCTATGGAGGCACCTTCTTTACTGTTTCTTTATTGAATGAAATCATTTTTAATTTTTGCAGATGACTTCAGAGAAACACTTAAAAAACGTTTTAGCAACAAATTGAGTATTCAGTAACCCAAACAAGTTGACACAAATAATTAACAATCATAGATCCTAATGCACCAAATTGCATTATCTTTTATCTACCCTTTTCATTTACTGTTCTCTCCATTCTTGCTGGGAAAAGAAAAGCTAAAATCATAGTAGAATAGTAATCTCCATTGTAAGTACTGAAACTGACCCCCCTAAAATGTATTAATCATTGAGGGGATATGATCACAGTTTTGTGGTAAAGTACAATTTTGTGTGCAGGGAATCCTGGTTTGGCTTAGAACTTACTAAGAATAGAAAAGAAAAGACATTTTGAATTTCTAATTTGCATGATCCTTCTCCTTATTTCTATGAATTTTGAATAACTACTTTATGAAGTTTCTATGAATGTCTTATATAGCTTTAAAAATGAACTGCCAATCAAGCTGCTATTCCCATTTCAAAAATGAAAATAAATGGAGTGTAACAAAGTAGATGAAACAAAGGCCCATTTATTATATGGATTTCAAGTTCAGCAAGCTCTCCTACATCAGTTACTCCAGTTTAATTGATCTAACCTTTCCTATTGGGTATCAGGAGTACATTTGAATGTAAGATAGAGAACCCTCTTAGTTAATTCTTCACATTTAATAACTATATTCTATTCAGCAATATATATATTGCCTGTAGATGTCACTGTATCCTTATAATTCTTCTCAGTAATTTAGCACTCCTCCCCAATCCAGATGTATGAAGAGATTGAATTCTGTTTTTTAAACAGAGAATTAAAAGACAAGAAGTCACATAATATGATACAGAAAAGTGAAAATCAAGTCGTAATATGTAGAAATGCATGCACATGCATATGCTTATATTTCCCCTCATAGAGATTGTTATTAAAAGTGGCTAATGATTCATTTTTTATTAGTGAAATGTGTAAACTTTTAGATAGAAAAAATATCTGACCAAAAATGTGGCTCTATTTAACCCTTCTTTAAATTAAAAATATTTTAAAACACTTACCTAAGATATTGTACAAACCATGTTTCAACAATATTTTTATAAACTCTTGGGAGAGTGTGTTATTTAGGGTTTCATTGCTATGAAGAAACACCATGACCAAGGCAACTCTTAGAAAGGACAACATTTAATTGGGGCTGGCTTACAGGTTTAGAGGTTCAGTCCAGTATCATCAAGGTGGGAGGATGGCAGCATCCAGACAGTTATGGTGCTGGAGGATCTGTGAGTTCTACATCTTGATCCAAAGGAAGCAGAAAGAGACTGTGTGGTGCCACACTGGGCATAGCTTGAACATACAAGTCCTCAAAGTTCACCCTCGGAGGGACACACTTCCTCCAACAAAGTCACAACTACTCCAACAAGGTCATATCTCCTAATAGTGCCTGTACCTATGAGCCAAGCATTCAAACACGTGAATCTATGGGGGCCAAGTTATTCAAACTACCACACAGAGTTTTAAAAAGTGAGTTTTGTGTTTTACAAAAGAAAATATGGAAATTATGCTTTTCGGGAAGACTTAATGACAGAGGACAAATACAATGTGTTTTTCAAAACCAATACATGCTTTGGCAGCCTTTTGCATGAGAGCTGGAATTGGCTAATGTTCAAAAAGACTGTGAGAGTGATTTGGTGTCCATCCCCCTCTGCTGTGTAATTCATACATAGGATGGGATGCTATAGAAGACATTCATAACAGAAATAGAAGAATTTCAGGAGAGCAACGAGTTGGATTAAAATACCAAACGTAGAATATGGATGTTGAAGAGCAAGAAATCAATTGGCATGCGTGATCAGGTTTTGACGGTCTTCCTTGTGTTGATCTACAGAACTATAGATCAGTATTTGTTTACTTGACAGCCATGCCTCTTTGGCTAATTTAGGCCTAGAGATTGTGCTGCACACATTTTTTAACATACCAAAGTCTTTCATGTGGAAACAGTAGGCTACTCGGTAATGACTTAGGTGTCTCCTAAGGCCTAGAAGTTCATCCTAATGTCACTGAGAAGGCAGACCTCAGCAATGATAGAAACAGGGAGCTCTAACTAGTAAATGAGTCCAGATCTTCAAAAGCAAAGAACTGTGCAAAGTTAGATCTAGTTCCTTAAACAAGCTTTGGGGATAGAAGAGTCTGTGTCTGTATTGTCCTAGTTGATGCTGATTGCCAAAGGTTAAGACTCATAGAAATTCAACTTGATCAACAAGAAAATTGTACAGTTAACTTCTTCTACACATAAATCTAGAAGGAATGGGAAGACAACCAGATAAATTATGGATTTAGAAGACCCATATGTGAAAAAATATTTTTTGAAGAAAGTTGGTTGTCCTGAACTCTACCTAGTTTTGGCTGAAGATTGAAGAGGTTTGTTAGGAAAAGATGCTATGATCTTTTTAGACTACAATTTTCTTCTTTACAAAATGAGGCCTAGGTCTAAACGATCTCTTTCTTCTATTATAATAAAAATATGTTGAAAGCTATGTTTGTACTTAATTCAATGAAGAATATTTATACTGAACTTATTATTTTCTATTTGCATGGTTAATTTTTATTCACAAGTAAGTACAAGACCAGTTTACATATTCTCGAGTACACATTTCAATTCACTTTTATCAGTATTTAAAAGATGTGCTGCTTGCATTTAAAGCACTGTGTGAACACCAGCTTCTCCTAAGTAACTCTTAGTCCGGAAGCACAAGTTTTAAGCCTTTCATGGTTTTTTCAAAAACGTTGAACTCCCTTAAATAGAAGATGTCTGAGCACTTCGGAACGCACTCATGGCAGATTCTTTTCACCAGGGGAATGGAAAATTTTAACGTCTTAGGAAAGTGAAAACACTGTTTTTCTTGAACATTTTGGTGTGTTTGCAAAACAAGAATTGAAAGAAGTCAAAGAGTATTTTCTCACAAAAATCAAGCTTAATGGCAAGAAAGGACAGCAGAGTCGAATGATGGTGCTGAAGGTGATAGACCAGGGAAGAGGATGAAGCTCTGAGTGCCTGAAAGGAGATTGAGGAGAGACTAAGCTAGCTGAGTTTCTTCTTCATTTGATATTTACCATATTGTTCTGTCAGGAGCAGGATCCTGAGTCCCAATAGCATGTCAATGAGTTATTTATTTGAATAATGAATATGATAACCATTTGTTTCTAGTTGAGAGTATTAACCTCTCAGATGTTTGGAGCCTACATCCTGATTATTTGAAAGGAAAAAGCAGGAAGAGATAACTGATTGTTTTCAACCTAATTTTTCGCTTTAGAGTCATGAAGAAAAAATTTTTAGGAAAACCTCATCTGTCTTCCAAGCCAACACTTTTCTAGAAGCATGTAAAGAGACACTTGGGACAAACCGTTTATTGAACTTGGATGGCTAGGATGATTATCTGTATAGCTAACTCATATGGTGGGAATACTTAATATATTTAATTCGAATGTGCATCTGGAATTTTTAAACTACATTTCAAAGAGGGAAAACATTTGAATTGCTGAAGATTAACAGTATAATACTCTTATTCCCCAGTAATATTTAGAAAGTCCAAGAGTCACATAAAGATGGCTTCAAGAACACTAAATCAACAGGTCAAGCTGCATCAAGAGCCGGAAGAACCATGCCTTTGCAATGCTACTTGACTTTAAAGCTTTAATTGCTTGCAAGGGGCTGAGGCAGCGGTTATGAAACTGCAGGGGCAGCAAATAATAACCTTCTCATGGTATTTTTCAAGCTACCGTTACCAGAATTGGATCAGATATGTGCTTAAAGCCCTGTTCTCTTTATAGGAAATACTGTATTCCTGTAGCACATCTTTGAGCTGCTGCTCTCTGTCCATGTAGAATGTTGGCATTGGTGATGGAGCTCAGCGTTTGCCCAACCTACAAAGTCTAGGGCTTAGAATGAGAAAACAAAGTTTCAAACAGTTCATGGCATCTGATTATCCTCAGGAACTCACTTGAAACTTCAGAATTGTCGTGGCTTATGCAATCTGTAGCACCATAAATATAATTTTCCACGTGATGATGTCAAGGAAATTCTTCTTTCCCTTCCGTTTCTCATTCGGTTCATTTGTAATTTATTCATTCATTAAACAGATATTTATTTATTTAATATCAATTATGCACCAATAATACAGTTGATGTTTTGGTTCCAAGATGCTCAGACAAAATCTTGCATTCAGGGGATTCAGAGTTTAGAAAAGCAAGAGAATATAAG
The DNA here is from genome assembly GCF_021556685.1 of Rattus norvegicus. Lineage (NCBI taxonomy): Eukaryota > Metazoa > Chordata > Mammalia > Rodentia > Muridae > Rattus > Rattus norvegicus. The sequence goes on from NC_141554.1 coordinate 58,853,670, forward strand.
TTTATGACAGTTTCTAGAGGAAACAGAAGGAGAAACAGCCACAGTGGACTCAGCTGAATTGAACCATGATCTATTAGTTTATTAACCAAACAAATTCAAGACAGATAACTGTTGACGTTATTTAGTAATCTTGTCTCTCGCCCTTGTATATTATTTTATATACTATATTTAGCATTGTATTATTATTATTTATATATCCCTCCTGCTTTATTTGGATGCCTTGAGAACAATACTAAGTTGTTGTGAGTTTTTTAAAAATCATGCTCTATTTCTAAACAATGAACATCACAATAAGGGGACAATAAATGAATAGACAAGTATGTTTAGCTTGATTGAAACATTACATAATGTGGACATTTATTGGACTATCATATTTCTCTATTAACTTGCACGAGTTTTGATTTTTGTGTATTGTTTGAAAATAAAGGAACTTTAGCTAAAAACTAATGAACAGAGTAGAAAGAAATCATTGCATTATGTTACAAATAATCTATCAATATATCTAAGTTTATCAATCTATTCATGGATGAGTACATGGATGGATATTAATAAAGTTTTGATTCGAGTGGAAGTTTTATACAAGACATATCCTTTTCATGGCATTTTTAGTTACACAATGAATCTCAGTTATAGAATGGCTCCTTTCTTTCTTCAGTGCTGCTGGAGTAAATCTCTAGTTTTATGCTTTATGATAAAATATGTTTAGAAAGTGTTACCAAATCCTGCATATTGAAAATAAAGTCATGTATTAATGCATATAGTCACGGTAATGACCAATTGTGGAGAGAAATTCCTGAGTTCTGGGATATTTTCTGGCACTGAGAAAGTCTACTTGTAAGGAAGGCTCCAGCTGTGAAGCAGAAGGCATGGGTGACAGTTTGGTACCCTGAGATATTGATGAAGCAACTCCATGTGCAATGGCAAGAGCATTAGAGAAGGAGACGGGGCTTTTAAATTTTTAATTAGAAACGAGAAGGCAATTTATTTTTTCCTTTGTGAACCCATGAGAATGGAATGAGATTATACTTTAAGGAAAAGTACTGAGCACATACTTAAACTACAGACTAGAAAAGGGGCCGTGTAAGTGTCTGGTCAGACTTAAGGTATTTGATTAGCTATTGTTGATGAGAAGAGACTGAAATTATCAGAAGAGACTGAAATTATTGTTTAATCAGGATAGATGTTGGAATGATACCCAAATAGGGGAAGCATGATGGTAAAACACTGTCTCAAGTTTTGTGGCATCACCTAGCAATGAATTTAAGCCGTACCTCTTGTGCAGGAAGTGGCAGAAAGGATATCAGCACTGTTTCTGCAGGAAATGGTAATGGTGTTTAGAGCAGAGGCCAGAAGGTACAGTGGATGTGGATAAATGTTAGAAGTCTATTTAGGCAAGGGATATTCAAGGCCTAAAATTGGTAAAATGTCTTATACCATCCCCATAGCAAATCACTTGGAAATGGGTCAGAAACAAGAAGCAAAAAGAAATCTGTAGGAAGGCTAGGATTAAATTATCAAAATAGTGAGACTGCCTTAAGAAAAGGTTATGTGCTCTTAGAGAAGGCGCTTGCTACTTTTGCAGAGTCCATGAGTTCAGTTTCTCAGCATCCACATTTGGTGGCTCACAACTGCCTATAACTCCAACTTATGGCGCTCTGCTGCCTTCTTCTGGCGGTTGTAGGCATGTACAATCACATACTCAACCCTCATACAGACATACACAGAAAATAATTTAAAATGAAAGAAAATTTTAGGGACTGGAGAAACAATGTAATTAATGGTTAATAACACCGTCTCTTCTTATAAATGACCCAAGTTCAAGTCCCAGCATCCACATGGCAGCTTACCGTTATCTGTAATTCCAGTTAGAGCAGATTCACTGTCTTTTTCTGACTTCCACAGACATGTATGTCAACAGGTATGTCAACATGAGTGAGACATATGCACGAACCCGCGCGCGCACACACGCGCGCGAACACACGCACACGCACACGCACACACTTACGTGCATGAGTTTATGCGCATGCTAGTTGAGCTAGCACTCAGTCAAGCCTGCCAGCAACTCAGTACCTTGGAAGGTGTCCCAAGTACCTCAGTTGGTCTAAATCTCTTCCAGGTAGCTCGGTTGTTCTCTGCTTCATCCAGGAAGCTTAGTCCAGTTTCAGAATATCATTTATAGCTGGACTTGTCTGAGAGTGGCGACTCTCCATTATCTTTATTATTTACTTTCGGGAAAGAGAGGTTAGTGAATCTGGTCAGTTTCAGGGACATTCTGAAACTATTTTGAGTTGTTTACCCTCTGGCTTAAGGAGCTTCGCTGGGGGCTGGGAAGCTTTACTCTTTCAGAAACCTGTTGCACACAAGCTTACTTTCAATTTTTGCTGTTTTCTGTTTGCTCTTACCCATGGCCTATTTCAAAGCATTGCTAGAAGAAAGCTAGGCCGCCTGAGAGTAGCTTATACCACTTCCTTATTGAATGACTGATTGATGAAGTATATGAAAGCCCCGTTTACTCATTTTACAAAATGACGCTCTATGAGGAATAAGCCATATCCTCAGCAAGTGAGAGGTTTGCCTCTGTCTGTATTGCTCTTCCCACTGTCCTAGCCATTTTCTCCCGAGAGCAATAGTATTCGATTTTTAGCATGCATTTATAGGTCATGTCTAATTTTTATGCCCCTTCACATGTGATGGACACCGAAGGTCTCATAATCAGCTCCAGCCACATAGCAAGTCTTGAAGATAACTTGTCTTTGAATGCATGGGAGTTGACTTTAGAATACACAAAATTTTGATCACTTTGCCATATTTTCTCAGTAAACAACATTAACATTTGAATTGTCTTCATTCTCATTTCCTCTACAGTGTCAGGGTTATATTTTCTTTCTTTTCCTTGCTGATCTCCTTTAAACCCACTCATAATGAGACTAATGTTTAATTCATATATGTTTTGTGTACTAATAATATGAATGTTAAGGAAAGACAAAAAGGGAAAGAAAATGTGTCTAGCCCTTCAGCAGTCTGTCATTTAGGACAGAAGTAGGAAAATGCACTTTTTATTAAAGCAAATCGCATTTTTTAGCACAGGATGGGAAAGACAGTTTTAAATTCAGAGAAAACACAACACTTGGGCTAGCAAATATATCTTAGTCAGAGAGTGCCTGCCCAGCATATGAGAGGCCCTGGCTTCAGAGATCTCTAAACTGAGAAGGCCAAAGTTTTCAATCTTATATGCTATTGTAGGCAGACTACTAAAGGCACGATACAAGTCTTAAAGGTATTTTTTCTCATTATTCAAAATTATTTTTCTTTCCCAGTGTGTTTCAATGATTATTCTTACTAACATCAATTAATGTCTGTTTTTAAAGCACTTGAGTACGGTTGAAAGGATCATATTAAGACCTTTACCCCAGAAGGTTATAGTTATAGTTATCTCCTTCATCCTACAAATTTATAGGTCCCGATTTGACCACGAATAGCACTCAACACGCCCAAATTGTCACTTTTTAATCTACCTCACACTATAAGACATTTCTATGTTTCTGTTTTTTCCCTGGGACTTTGGCTACAGCTCCTTGAAAAGTGACTGCGATATATTAGGTGCTTGATAAATATTTGCTGAATCAAATAATGAATAAAAGATGACTGTGCGTAAGGTTAACGCAAAACACCTGGAAAGGAATTGAGATGCTTCTGTGAAATTCATTCTAAATATTTAAACTCTTGTATAGTAATCATGGATTGTGAAGCATTACAGTGTAATGACGGCAATAAAAGCGTTCTCATTTTCAACTGGTCCTAATCCTGATTTAAAAACCTGACTTTGTCATTGATTACCTTTCCAGTCTCAGAGAGACACTTAGCATGTCTCGACCTAAGGGTTTTTGTGTGGATATGAGAGTAAAAATGACTGTCCTATAACACACACACACATACACTTGTGACAGTTTCAATTATGAAATTTTAGCTTCCCCCTTTTACCTGAAGTTGCATAGACAAAACTTTAGAAAATAAATTTACTTGTTAAAAATTTTCAAAAAGGGTGCCCAGGCTGTGGGATGACTGACTTGTTTAACTAAAATATATATGATTGTTTAATAGAAATAGAAAAAATAAGGCAGGCATAGTTGCACAGGTCTTTTAATCCCAGCACAGGAGGCTAGTCTGGTCTACATAGTGAGTTCCAGGCCATCCACAGCTACAAAATGAAAGCCAGTATCAAAAGAAAAGAAAAAGAAAAGAAAACCAAGGAAAAAAATAATTCACAAAAATATTATACTATATTTCCTAAAGTAATAGTCTGGTCAGAGTACTTTTACATTTTAGACATGCAAGTGTAATATCTATAAAAGCTTTTTTAGGTATAAAGAAAATGAAAGCAATAAAGAATTAAGTATTATATTATTATCATTATCATTATCATTATTATTATTATGCTTTGTTTTTACAAAGTCAGATCTAACTAATAACCCAAGGTTGTCTTAGGACTCACCATGTAGCACAGGCTGGCCTGAAACTTGTGATCTTACTCCTGTTTTAGCCTCTACAGCTCCAGGAATACAGAAATATACCATTTTGTCTTGCTACTTTTTGTTTTCATAGAGACCCTGTAAGTTTTACAGCAAAAATATGCAATATATATATATATTTTCATCATATATATCCAGAAAAGTGATGGTGCAGTTTATATTTAATAAGTGATAACATTACATGCATACATACATACATACACACACATATGTACATACACACAGTGACCGTTAGGCGGGAAGTGTTTGTGTGTGTGTGTGTGTGTGTGTGTGTGTGAGAGAGAGAGAGAGAGAGTGAGAGACAGAGACAGAGACAGAGACAGAGACACAGAGAGAGGCAAACAGACAGACACACAGAGAGAGACAGAGAGGCAAACAGACAGATAGACACACACACACACACACACACACAGAGAGAGAGAGAGAGAGAGAGAGAGAGAGAGAGAGAGAGAGAGAGAATTTATCTTACTTGTGATGCTTAATTCTCTTCTTCTGAAGATGATCAAAGTAAGTAAGCTTGATTTGGATACCCACTACTAAATCTTTTCTAAACAATAAAAGTGAAGGTTCTTTTCTGCTGCAAACTCTTAAGGGTGGAATTGCAAACAAGTATATGTTGTTGACAATGAAGTTGTTTAAGATTTAAAAGTAAACTCTGCAATAATTCTAATAGTGATGCTTTGGGGGCTTAAAACAGGTCAGATGATGCTGAAGCAAAGGACTTAGTAATTCCAAGTGACATTGTGTCAAATACAACTAATAATAAACACAGGTTGGCAATATTTATCACCAGTCCTTTCTGTACTAAGGTATTTTAAGAAGTGTTTTAAAAATGGAAGAATTGCTTAACAATTAATTGGTGATTAACCACTTAATAACCCTTACTTAATTGGCAATTAGTCATTTAATAAGTGGTTAATTGGACATTAGGAAATAAACTTTTTATTTTTTAATTTAATTGAAACTCTTTTGAAAGAACATTTTTATCATGTATATTCAGAAAAGTGATGACAGTTAATATTTAACTAAATGATAAACTATTGAATTAGATAACCTCTACAAACACAATTTTAACATTTAAAAGATCTATACAAATACATGATAAAACTTTGGGGGGGGTTAAATCATTTCTTCTAATTCTAAAGTGATTAGAATGGATGTGTGTGTGTGTGTGTGTGTGTGTGTGTGTGTGTGTGTTTTAACTTAGGAGAAAAATGGGAGATTTCTGCTTGCTGCCTTGCTCTTTTTTTTAATTAATCATTCCATTCATTTACATCTCAAATAATATCCCATTTCTTGGTTACCAGTTCCACCAATCCCCCATCCAATGATATCCCACTTCCAGGTTACCTCTCCACCCCCCAATCGCAGCTTTTCCCTCCTCCTCCTCCCCTTTACCTGTATTAGAGTGCTTCCCCACCCACCCACACTCTCCTGTTCAACTGCTCCAGCATCCCCTACACTGGGGTATGAAGCGTTTCCTGGACCAAGGGTTGCTGTCAGGCAAGGCCATCCTCTGCTGCATATGTATCTGGAGCCATGGATCCCTCCAGGTACACTCACTCCTTGGTTGGTGGTCTAGACTCCGGGAGAACTGGGTGGTCAGGCTAGCCTCTGTTGTTCTTCCAATGAGGTTGTATTGCCCCTCTGCTCCTCTAGTCCTCTGCCAGCTCCAACAGCAGGTTCCCTGAGCTTCATCTGATGGTTGGCTCCAAGCATTTACATCTTGCATTGGTCAGTTGCTGGCAGGACCTCCGCAGCAACTGCCACACCAGGTTCTTGCCAGCAAGCACCTCTTGACCAATGCAACAGTGTTGGGTTTGGTGTCTGCAGACATGATGGATCCCCCGGTGGGACAGTTTCTGGTTGTCCCTCTCTTCAATCTCTAGTCCATCTTTTGTCCCTGTTCTTCCTTTGGACAGGAACATTTTTAGGTTAAAATCTTTGAGATGGATGGGTGCCCCCATCCCTCAACCAGGGTGCCATGCCTATCTGCTGGAGGAGGTATTTAGTAAAGCCAGGAAATTGCCTGATGACATAGATCATGTTTTCCTGCTCTTCCATTCACTCATTCCTTACTTGCCAATTATATACATTTCCTGACTATGAGTCAGGCCCTCTGGGAAGCATTAGAGATATATTATGACAAAAATATAGTATGTCCTCTAGGAGCATACTGTCTTGAAATAGAAGCAGGCATCTAATAGAACTTGTGTGTGGACAAGTGAGCATAGATGCTGTAATGCTCTTTTGTTATACTGCTTTAGCCAAATCTTTTCCTAAAATTCCTATATCTGTATAGGTCTAGGTAAGTAGAGGACATTTCAGATACATTGTGAGGTTTAGAATGGAAAAGTTAAATCTGAGCAATCCCAGTACTCAAAAAGATAGAGCAAGAGGATCACTAACCTCTTAGTCGCTATTTTATTGCTGTGAAGAGACACCATGGCCAAGGCAACATGTGTTTAGAGACTTGTTACAGTTTCAGAGGCTTAGTCCCACTATCATCAAGGAGGTGGCAGGCATGGTACTGAAGAAGTAGTTGAAAGTTCTGCACACTGATCTATAAGCATATATATATTGAGAGATGGGGCCTGGCATGGGTTTTTTGAAACCTCAAAGCCGACATCTAGTGACACACTTCTTCCATCAAAACCACACACATTCTAACAAGAGTACGCTCCCTAATCTTCAAATAATCTTCCACTCTCTGATTATTAAATATTCAAATGTTTGAGCTTATGGATGCCATTCTTATTCAAACCACCACGATGAATTTCAGGACAGCCTGTGTAACATAGTAAAATCTTACCTTCAAACAAATCAGCAAGTAATCTAGAAAGAAAGTATTTGGCATGTTCATTTTAGGCTTCAAAATTCAGGGCAGAATATGAGGGCCTGTTACACTTCACATAAGCATCTCTGAGACTTTGCAGGTTCCTTGTGGGGCACTAGCTGGGATAAGAGCCCTTTCATCTTGTCCTTTAACTTTGCTCTCATTTTAGATAAGTATATAGCTCTATTGTGATAGAAATCAGCTTTACCTGCAGGCAGCTCTCTTCATCAAATTGGCAATTTGAGGTAGTGAGAGATCAAATTAAGTTCTAGTAAGTTTTTAATTGGTTCTAGCTTAGCTTTCCAGATTCCTATTTGTATTTTGTATTCTGCAGTTTCTTCTCTTTTGGCTAATTTTTCTGAAGAATTTTTAAAGTTTAGTGTAAGACACAAGAAGCTGGGCTGGAGAGATGGCTCAGTGGTTAAGAGACCTGAGTTCAATTCCCAGCAACCACATGGTGTCTCACAACCATCTGTAATGGGATCTGATGCCCTGTTCTGGTGTGTCTGAAAATAGCTACAGTGCTCTCATATAAATAAAATAAATAAATCTTTAAAAAATGGCACAAGAAGCTGCCTCACGCAATCAAAAACTTCCCCATAATAATGAAAAAATCAGACCCTTTTAAGACACCAGCATGTTGATGAGTTTACACACACACACACACACACACACACACACACACACACACACACACACACCTATCTGTGTACATATTCATTCCAATGATTCTTCTCTTACAGAAGGCTAAAAGACTTTCCAGTGGCTACCCTCAGTTACCCATCCCTCACGGGTATACATCTCCATTCAATTGCCTGACCCTCTGTCCTTCTCCTCCATCTCCTCCCACAGTAGAAAGTCCCAGATGCCAGGAATGCAAGAAGCTTCCAGAACCCAACAGGGATGACTTTAGCCAAAATACCCAACAAAGGGGAGAGAGAGTCTGTAGAGACCATATCCAGATGTTAGGCACAGCCCCCCATTGAGGGACAGGGCCACCCACCCATCTCAAATATATTAACCCAGAATTGTTCCTGTCTGAAGAAAATACAGGGACAAAGTGTGGAGCAGAGACTGAAGGAAAGGCCATTCAGCGACCACCCCACCTGGGGATCCATCCCATATTCATACAGCCACCAACCCAGACACTATTGTGGATGCCAAGAAGCACTTGCTGACAGGAGCCTAGTATTGCAGTCCCTTGAGATGTTCTGCCAGCTCCTGACCAAGACAAATGCAGATGCTCACAGCCAACCATTGGACTGAGCACGGCGACCCCAATAGAGGTGTTAGGAAGGACTGAAGTTGCTGAAGGGGTTTGCAACCCCATTGGAAGAACAACAATGTCAACCAACCAGACCCCCCAAAGCTCCCATGGAGGCTAAACCACCAACAAAAGAGTAGTACATAGGAATGGACCTATGGCTCCAGCCACATATGTAGCAAAAGATGGGCTTCTTATCTGGCATCAATGGGAGGGGAGACCCTTCATTCTATGGAGGTTTGATGCCCCAGTGTAGGGAAACGCTAGGGCAATGAGGTGGGAGTGGAGGGTGGGTGGGGGAGCACCCTCATATAATCAAGGCTGGTTGCAGAGGGAAAACTGGGAAAAGGATAACATTTGAAATGTAAATAAATAAAATAATGAATAAAAATTAAAAAGGACTAAAGGAAGTGTTAGTATGTACTGAGTATGATGAGAAGAGATGTGAGAAAATGGATAACTCTTTTTCTGCAATTGAAAGAGTACCCAGGATAAGGCTAGGAAAACATATCATTGAGAAAAATATCTGAGTGTGGAAAGAAAAATGAATGGGAGGTTGCTAGGAGTAACTTATTCCAATAGATAGAAAACATCATAGATAAAGACAAGATTGGTATACTTGAAAACTTAGCACTTAGGAGAGCCAAGCAGGAGAATCAGGATCAAGGCATCCTTAGCTATTGTGCTGATTTAAATGAGAATGGCTTCCACAGGCTCATAGAATTGAATGCTTAGTTACTAGGAAGTGGCACTATTAGAAAGGATTAGAAGGTATAGCCTTACTGGAAGAAGTGTGTCAATAGGGGTGGGTTTTGATGTTTCAAAAGCCCAAGCAAGCCCCAGTGTCACTCACTCTTTTCCTGTGGTCTCCAGATCCAAATGTAGAACTCTTAGCCACTTTTTCAGCACCATGTCTGCCTATGTGCACCCACGTTTGCCCACTGTGATAACCAAGGACTAAACCTCTGAAACTGTAAGTATGCTCCAATTAAATTCCTTTCTTTATGAGACCTGGCATGTTCACGGTGTCTCTTCACAGTAATAGAACACTCACTAAGACAGCCTTAGAGTGAGCTTGAGGTCAACCTGGCTGCATGAGATACTGATAACCAAACAAAGATGTGGAGTTGCAGATTGTTCAAATAATGGAGTGATAATAGTGCTTGACATTGGGACACTGGGAGGCTGAAGAAGAAATATTGGATCAGAAATAGACAAAAAAATGAAAGGACCTTTGAATATGGGGAACCATAAAGCTTAGATGAGGAGATACTAATAAAGAAATTATGTGATCAGATTATATAGGTGTAAATGATATTGCCAAATACATCTGGAGGTTTCCTATGATTCCTTTCTTTCCTTTTTCAAACTCCCTTTACATACAATAAAATTTCAATTTCTAGTTTATGATGATGAAGCTTCTTACATTTATTTAAATATCGCCATCTAGTTTCCTTCTCAATACATATAGTTTGTAAGAGAGAAAATTATGTTTAGATCTATATGAAGTAATAGGCTAATGGCTAATGGCTATTCAGATGAACTTCACACATATATGACATATTTCAGAGCTCTGGTACTTAAATTGTGCGTCAAAGTAACTTAAGACATTCAACATACTCACAGAGGCACTATAAAATATTGTTTCAAGGAAAAGTCAGTGATACCTACAAGATACTTTGACAATTATATTCATTCACTTTGATGCCATGTCTTTGTGATGATCCACTCAAGGTGTTGCAATATAAAGCAGATGCAGTAAGAAAGACAATGTGGCATAGTGAATGAAACTGGTGGTGCCAAATATGACCAAGCCTTTCATAATCTGTACAGTCACCAAAAGGTGAACATATCCCATTGGTAAACAATTGTGACTATTTAAAATTAAATGAAATCTTAGAGTTGTAGCTCAGTAGTGAAACACTTATCCCAAGTCCCTAGGTTTAATCCTTAGCACTGCAGGAAAATAAAGTTAAATTTTATTTTTATTAGGTTATTTGTATCAGATTTTCAAGCAGCTAAATGATTAAGATATAAATATTAGCTAAATAGTTTCATCACAACTACCTAATAAATAGAACTATTAATGTGTTTTTTTATCATGAGCACCGCATTAAAAATTACTGAAGACACTAAAGACATCATGGACAAAGAAAACATTGGACTCACTTAGAGAGATTAGAAAGCTTTAAAGATGTATGCAGTATGAAAGTTGGGGCACTCAATTCAAACTGCAGGATGTAACATTTGGCCTCAAGGTACTATTGTGTTCTAAAATTGCAAAATGCTATAGTAGCATAAATATTTCTCTGCTTGCCTAGTTTTTGATAGTAACTCTAGCTGTGAGCTCCTTATGCCATGTGGTGATTCCATGTGGTGAAAGAACACAGAAGCTTTCAACAATTCAATGCACCAAATTTCTACATGAGCAAAGAAAAAAAAACATTGCTGAAAAACCCAAGTAATTGAAATAGCACCCTTTCTTTCCATGTGACACATGTAGAGGTGTTTAAGGTATATTCTACTCTCACATATAAACCAAATGTAGAGTACATGTGCATGTCTGAAATCCAAGGAATCAAGAGGCTAAGGCAGAAGATTGGCCAGTTTGAAGGAAGCCTGGGCAACATAACAAGACCCTTTATTAAAGTATTATCAATAATAACCCACAGTAAGGATTTTCTCCTGTACATTGCCATTGCCATGTATGAAGTAGTGGTTTTAATTATATATTTTGCTTTCACAGAAACCTCGACATCTTCTCTAGACATTTGTTCTTTTGAATAAGATTGGCTTCCAGTTCAAGTATGCATTGCTCCCTTCTTTGTACATTTGAAGAAGATAGAATCATACTATTAGTTTGCTATATGACAGAAACCTAATTTTTGCTAATAATATACATACATAGAATATATTGTATTCATATTCATTCCCCATTATGCTTTCTTGCCCTCATTCCACTCTTGATGACTCCCTTCTTAATTGGTTCCCTACCTAGCCCCATGATGCGCACACGCGTGCACCCCTGTGTGCGCGTGCATGTGCGCGCGCGCGCGCGTGTGTGGTGTGTGTGTGTGTGTGTGTGTGTGTGTGTGTGTGTGTGATACAGGTAGCCACATCTTCTATGTTTTCATTTTGTGTTTCATGCTCTATTTAGAAAACACTGTTTCATAGCAATCCTCTCCATCAGTTCTCTCCATTTTCCAGCAATTACAATATTCCCATCTTCCGTGATGTTCTATGGAACTTGAAGGAGGTTCATTGATTTTCTACTTTAGGAACTAGCATTTGTTACTTAATGGTCATTCATTCTCAGTATTTTGACCAGTTATGAATCTCTTAACCATGGTTCTCTGTCAGACTCAGGGTAAGCCCAATACCAGTGTATGGGCATAAACATGAATTTTATGACGTAGCTCGTATATAGGTACATTTAGTAAAATATTAGTAGTATATTCTTCTCTAGGGCCTGTGACATCCCCAGCCAAAGACATTAGACCAGACTTTTGACATCAACATATGTTCATTTCTTCAGAAGTGGCCTTAAATTCAATCAGAAAGTGCTTGGCTACTCCTACAGCAGTAATGCCACTCTTTCACCAGTGGGAATATCTTATCTGGCCCATAGGAGTTGAAATATGCAGGCTTCACAGCTGAGAAAAACCTTTGATGATTTCCCTCCATTGGCAGCATATATAACACCTTCCAGCACACTAAATGCTAACTAAAATGTAGGAAACTTTTACTTTAGTTTACCTTGACATCTGTGTGTCCTGCAACCAAAATATGGCTTCAGCAACAGATTCTTACCATTTATCTCTGGTGCATAATCACGAGCAGTGACAATAGACTCCATTATAATTTTGGGAGACTCCAGTGACTCTCTGGCCAATTACAGGGAGATATTCTATACCTGCTAAGTTTTTGTTTTGAAAAAAAAATCTATTCGTTCCAGGATCATTGTTGCTAACTCAGGCAGGGAACTTCCATTGAAATTCTCTTAATTGCATTTTGTTAGTTCATACAGGAGTAGATTCCCATATGACTTTCTATACACCCTAGTTTTATTGAATCCCCCAACCTCCATCTTTCTTCTATCTCTGTATTCCACTTTATTTAACACTTTCTACCCATAATACTTCCCATCTCTGTTCTCACATGTGCACTGCACTCTGAGCCATCGCTCATGGATTATATATCTCCTGCAGCTTTCTATAAGGACTTTTTCATTTGGTTTATGTCCTGAACATTATTTAGATTGTGCATTACAGTTATTAATTTGCATTTATAAAACCAACATTGAACTTCTGAGATGGAATCCTTTATGTTAAGATGAATGATCTTAATGTTCTTCTCTTTGAAAGATGTATTTTTATTTTTATGTATGTATGTATTTCTATGAATGTGTGCCATATCTGCGTGACAGTGAAGATGAAAAGATGACATTGGATCCTTGGAGCTAGAGTTACAGGTAGTTGTGAGCCACCCAAAGTGGATTCTGGGCACACAACTCAGGCCTTCTGGAGAACAAGAGGTGTTCTTGGCTGCCAAGTCATTTCTCTAGCCCCTTAATGGGCTCTGGAATTTGGTTAGCAAGTATATATTTTTATTTTTTCTTTGAACCTATGATTATGAGGGAGATCCTAACTTTTAAAAATTCAATTTTACTTTATGTGTATATGTGCATGCCTGTGTGTATGCATATGCACCGTGCATGCAGGTTCCTGCAGAGACAAGAAGAGGGCATCAAAATCCTTGGAACTATAATTACAGGAAGTTGTAAACTGCCATTTGTGTATTGGGAATGGACGGGTCCTCTGCACGAATAGTGAGTACTCAAGCACTAAGCAATCTCTCTGGGCCTCTGAATCCTTACTTGTTTTGTTTGTTTGTTTTGCTTTATTGAATAGGGCTCTCTGTATGTACTCTTGATTATCTCAGACCTCACTAGGTAGACAAGACTGATGTAAGAACTCACAGAGTAGGTCCTAACTTTTAATGTTTATACAGATGCATACAGGTAGATATGAGAGTAGGTATAAGCTATGAAACTAAGTAGAATACTGGAGGCAAAAAGAGGTGTAAGTTAAGTAATGGAGGGAGATCCTAAGGACACATGAGGTATGTAAATGAACAGTAGGTACCATGACTAGCAGAAAGCAAGATGGCCAGGGACAGGGAGAGTAGGAGAGGAAGGATAAATGAAAGCAAATATTCTTTGAAAACTTACATAATGAAATGTAATTCTTTGCATATTAATAAACTTCTTAAAAGCAAAACTTCTCATAATTATTATATCCAACCAGATAGTTATTTCTTTTATTTTCATAAAAATCACAAGGTTACATGATAACTGAAGAAAAATAAACAACAAATTTTATGAAAATACCAAATGCAACAAAGCTTCTGTATATGAACTTATATTCCATGACATTTTATCCTTAAAATATCATTACAGTTGTACAATAAATTATGTATTCCTGAGGTTGTAAATTGAAGTTATATGCCATTAGGTTCAAGATATATAAAATAAATGTCAGTGGAAGGATACGAAAAATAAAAGCACAGCAAGAGTTTACAAAATGTTCTTGTGGATTGTTGTTAAAAAGAACCAAACAAACAGGAAACACCAAGACTAGATTTTTTAACTGTGTAGCAAACTTTACTTGGTAACACACACACACACACACACACACACACACACACACACACAAATACAAACACACATACAAAACATGCAATCAACATTTGCTGAGCCCTAATTCCTTTCAAATACAAACTACTTATTTCATCATATATTTTCAGTTACAAAGATTTTGATATTAGAACTTAGAAAACAGATTTTACAAACTATTTATATTTGTTTTATTAATTTTTATTAATTTCATAAGAAGTAATTTGAATATATTCACTACCCTTTTCCTAATTCCTCTCATTGCTACCCTCTCCATTCTCTCATCCCTTTCCATCCCAGTTGAGATTTCTTCTTTTATTTTATTCCCCTCATTGAGTCCAGTTTGTGTTGCCCAGTGAGTCTTGAGAGTGGAGCCTGCCAAGGACTGTGGTTACCCTACCAGGGGCCACATCATTAAAGAAAACTCAATCTTCCTCTTTCAACAATTATCAAACAACAGCTCTTTAGTTAGCACTGGGGTTTTGTGCCCACCTTCTCTCTATTCTCGCTATATGATGGGGCTTTGTCTAGCTGAAGCCTGTACAGATTTTGTGCATCCCTATGGGTTTTTATGTGCATATACGCTGTTGTGTCTGGAAAATATTGTTTCCTTGATGTTAGACATCATGCCTTGTCTTACGATCTTTTGACCTCCACTATTCCACAAAGATCCCTGAGATTTGGGGGTGTGGGGTATGATCTGTATGTTCTGTTTAGGACTAAGCACTGCACAAGCTCCTATTTTGTGCACATTGACCAGTTGTGTGTCTATGAGGCTTAGATTTTTCAAAACCTACTGTTAATTAGGGTTCCAACTCCATTCTAGCCCACCGATCAGAGGTAGTGGAGAAAGAAGGTTGTTGAGGATGTCTTACATCTTTTCTAGGCTTGAAGATTCTAATGTGACCTTCCTATAATTTGAACTTTTTTTTCCTGCTTTACAGCCCAGCCCTCTACATGGTTCTGAAACAGGAAAAAAAAAGAATACTAAAACAGTCCTGAATCTGGAATGTATTAAATTATTAAAAATTGTACTTTGGAATTCAATTTAATTAGCAAAATATAATTATAAAAGAATGTCCTGTCACAACGGAGGCTTCATATGAATACCTTTAAAAGAAACTTCTATGTCACAATATGTGTGTGGGAGGGACTCCTTGGAAATAAACATGAGAGAACTGTTGTTCTTTATGCAATGCAAACAGACTCACTTTTTCAATTTATAATTAAATATCCCATACACATCCTACTAGTGTCTATGCCTGTCTATTCTAAACAAAAGAGCCATTTAATGGATAATATTGAAAGTGGTGGTTTTCTTTTATATTGTGCAGTCAAAATATATATTAGCTTTGTGAAAATCTATTTTAGAAAACTGCACAATACCAGTATATCACTGTTACAATAAGACTACAAGCAGTATTTTTCTTGTTGATTTTTAAAATATAACTTCAAAGAGAACTTTTGACAGCTATGTCCAGAGGGCTTACTTATATTTGGGATCTCAATTTGTAGCTCTAATGTAGTCATATTAGCAATCATAAATGAATTGGAAATGATCTTTTGAGAGATATGTGCTGAAATTTTAATGAACCATATCAGGTTGTTTAAGTGGTTTGTTTTCTTATTTGTTTGCTTGCTTCCTTTGAGTAGGGCTTGAAGTAGAATTCACTGTGTAGCCTAGGCTAGCCTTGACCTCTTCCCTGAGCCCCCTGAGCACTGGGATTATAAGCAGGAACCACCATGAACAATAGGTTTTGCAAATTGGCTACCTTTATCCTTTATCCTATGTGTTCCCCCACGTTTCCTTTATTTCTCTCCTCTCCCTTTTGCCTTTCTTCTTTCCTTCCTTCTTTTTTTTCTACAAGGAATGTTTCCAGTGTTTTCTTGATTCCTTTGAACTTCTTTGTAAGTGCTTTCAGAGTGAAAGGCATAAACAGACTCAGGTATTGGGCGCTTTTGCTCTCCCAACAGGAATGAAAATGTGAGCAAATTGTTAGTCTGAAGATGTGAGAAGAGGCTCAATTTATATCTAGAAATGCACAACAATGTAACTTGCAATGTGGCAAAACTGCAAAATTGCCGAGCTGACAATGTTATTTACAATGTATGTGCTTTATCGTTTGAAATTCTTGTTTTCCTTCCTTTTGGCCACATATGAAAACATATTCAGTCATAAAATTTTCTATATCTAATTTTTGTAAAGCAGATCATAAACACTGAATTCATTATTAAATTTTGAATTATGTAGCAATAATTGGCTATGTGTTTCTTTCTAATGCTCACAACCACTGCTAACTGCATTCTAAGAGCTCTGGTGGGTATTACTATTTAATCATCCTAATTTCTCGGGTGACCTTCTTCTTAGCTTTTATTTGCCATAACTTCATCAAGGTTTGCTTGAAAATCACTGGATCTAGCATCTTCTCAAGGTGTCTATGGGATATTTAATTACGAAAAATTGAGCCTGTTAGCATTCAGCAAAGAACAATTCCCTCACCTTTATCTCCAAGGGGCCCACACATCTTTTAGTGTGAGAGGCCTCAACATAACCTCAATATATACTTCTGCTAAAATCATAGCTACCTACATTTAAATCAAACTGCACAAGCATCTGGTTTTCCATAAAGCAAATTCTTGTTGCTATGTTTAAAGGGCTGTTTGCTATTTAAAGGAGAGCGTTAACGAAAGGAGTTGAGTAATTAAGTAAAAGGTGTGGGCCTCATCTGGAAGTACTTCCCTGATAACCTGCCCACACATTCATTCTCTTGACATATCTTTGCAGCCAAGGAGATGCGAACTAGTTTGGGATAACTTATAAATCTCCCCATTCGAGGCAGTGACAAGATGACTCCCTTGATACCTCGCAGAGGGCTATAGATCTTCAGTTAAAGGAAAGTGGGCTTAACTTTTCTTCATCGGTGATGTGCAAACTTCCTTCATTGGTGAAATATTACTACTGTCCACAGTAATGAGATCACTCAGTCTTCAAACAGATCATTTAACAAAGTGAAAATAAAAATAAAATGCTAACACTTGTCTACACTAGATTCTCCAGGTTACATGTTTGATTGTTATAGAGATTTATTGAAACAGACTCGACTTTCCTTTCTAACTACCAACTTAAGAAAAGATTAAACAAATCTCTCAATGCTTGTTTAAAGTTGCAAATGAATAGATTAAATCTTTTCTTACATTTTACCTTCACCTTGGAGCAGCCACCTAGAGAATGTGCAGAAGTATAACCTCCCTGGCTTTTAATGAGCAGAAACCTGGACAAGCTCCTTAGCACAGTACATTTCTAAAATGACTTTGACAGCGGCTGTGAGGGAAAGAATAGATGGGTAGGGTGAATGAGAAGGCCTCCACTTTGAAGGTTTTATTAAAGACATGATGACTAAGACCTCACAATGGAAAGGCACACTGAAGATCAGGGCTGAATACTTGCTCTAGCCTTAAAACCACTCCATGAACACACATAAAGCTTGTTTCCTTTTTTACTCCACTGTTTTCTTCATAGGCTCATTTTGTTTCCGTTTCTATTTTAGTTTCACCTTTAAAATAGTTTTTATTTATGTTTAAATGTATGTTTGCTTTTCTGGACAGGTACCACCTGCATGCAGGTGCCTGCAGAGGCAGGAAAAGATATTAGGTCTCCTGGAACAGGAGTTAAAAGTGGCTGTAAGCCACCCGTTATGGGTGATGAGCACTGCACTTGGGTTTTCCTTAACAGCAAATGCTCTTAACTGCTGAGCCATGTCTCTGGGTCCTGGTTTATTTCATATTCATAATAAAAAGACAAAAGAAAATGCATACTTAAAATGGCATCATAGGCTTCTTTCAAGATACTTCCGACAGTTGGTATCTCAGCAGTTTGTGATTTCTAAAGTTAACCCTATACCAGTCACTTGCAGATTTTGTTGAAATGGATCTCTAATTTTCTAAGTCTAGAGTGGGCCTCAGATGTATTCATGAGAGGCTCTCAAGTAAAGTGGCAGCTCTGGCTTTGTGGACCACGCATCTAATAGCAAACTTGTAAAAATCTTTGTTGAGTTATTATTAGAATCTTGTCACATATCATTCAGGTACAGTCATTTTCCCCTAGTTTACAAATTTAGCTTAGGGAGAAAAAAAAAGAACACAAGCATAGGCCGGCTAAACAGTTAAATTTTCTTCTTTTTTAACAACTCATTTAATCTTATTCGAAATTGCAGGAGTTGGGGAATATTACGTACGCTTTTGAAGTGAAAGAGTAAAGAAGTGTTAAAGAGCCTATCCTACATCCCATACCTAGGAAGGAGTGGGGCTACATTTTACACAATGCTTTAATGATTTATTATCCAGTAACACAGTACTAGATTTTATATGAATGAAATGCTCTCACATATGGGCATGTTTGATTCTTATGATATATGCCTAGTGAGGAAGGTGTGATAGACCTTAATATCCTTGTTTTGTAGATAAGTGAAACAGGAAAGGGAAGGTTTTTTTTGTGTTTTTTTAAACAGGGAATTAGTGAAAGAGCTAGAGCTCTCACTGGTCTTTCTAACTCCTGTTCTCTCCCTTTTTTTTCTTTTGCAATGCAATAGTGATCAGTTTGTAAACTGGGAGACATACTAGTAACAACCAGAAATATGGTCCAGAAATTTCCAACAGGTAAAGTAGCATTATTTACAAGTTAAACCCACTAAATGAATTTTATAATATGATACATGGGCCAGGAGTGGTGGTGCTGAGACAGCAAGATTGCTATGAGTTGAAGTCCAACTTGGACTACATGGTTACTTCTAGGACAGCCAGTACCGCATATGAAAATCTTGCTTCAAAATGAGAGATACAGAAAAGGAGACAGAGACAGAGAGATACAGACAGAGACAGGGATGTTTACCTTTCATTAAAGTTTCAAATATCTCAAACCTTTCATTGTTAATGATTCTCAATGGTACTATGGTATTTCACTTTGCAGGGTTTACAGGATTGCAGAATACCATGTTAATAGATTTTATGATTATATTATTTTCAGTCTCATATATATCATACTTTAAATTATGAATTGATCATTATTAATTCTTGTGGGGTTTGAACTAAAATCCCTTAGGTACTGTTGCTTTATGCCTCTTAACAAAAACAATACCCATCTTACTCTAAAGATTACTTTCTTTATATTCAGTATTTTCTCTACTGAATCTTTCTTTTTCATATTTAACCATAATAATTTTACCATAGTAAAATAAGAGACATTCCTTTCAACCCACTTGTTATATATACCAGGCTACTGTTTTCATCTTCTCCAGAGGAAAGCATATTCAAACATCTGTCTGTATGCATTGTATCCCTTCTCTGTTTTACTTCTCAGTCCACTATATTTCACAATCATGCTTTATGAGACCTATTCCTAAACTCTTAACTCTTCAGTTTCAAACAGATAGGTTAACTCCATAGATCCACTTGATCTCTCCATTTGCTGTGTTTATTGAAAAATTAGACAACTTATGTGAAATTTTCTGCTTCTGGCTTTTGAAGTTATAGTGTACATTAAGTGTGTCCTTAGTTCCATATTTCTTTTACATAAGCCTTAATAAATTACTCTTTCTACTCATTGATTCAATACATGTTTATAGATACTTTTCGTCTTACTGATAAAATTGTGATTCTAAAATCCAAGGACGGGTGCCCGTGCTAGGGTACAAGTAAGTTCACAGGTTTAATGTCAGGAAGGATTATGGTTGGTTTCTTATTAGCTTGTAACTTGTTATTTATCACAAAAGACAAGGTAAATTTGCAATCCTGTAAGTCCTGCAAACTGAAATGCCATAGTAGCATTGGGAATCATTAAAAATTAAAGGCTTGAGATATTTGAAACCTTAATAAAAGGGAAACATCCCCTGTCACTGTCTGAAATAGAACAGGAATGTTTTGACATCTATGTGTAGTAAATTTAGTGGGAAGAAATTGAGGAGACATTTGAAAACAAAGCTCGGTAAACTTTGAAAAATCACTGGCCAATGAATGCTATTCCAGAAGGGAAAATAATTTTTTTCAACCATGATTTTGTCTTACTCAATGTAGAAAACCATTTCTTTCTCCACTTTTTTGAAAACTGGGGTTGAATTTTTCTGGCAATACTGAGTTAAAGAAAGAGCTTTTTCTCTTTTTTCGCTCTTCTATATATAGAGATTATAATGCATATAGACAAAGCATTGGCATTTTGTGCTTATTCAATGTTATGAGACCACAGAAAAGAAACTTATGAAATATTTTTTCAAATTGATTTTTCTAGGATGATAGTTGAACATTGACAGAAATATATAAAATCTAGCAAATATTCGTCTACACTCACTGAATAGAGAAAGGTAAAAAAAAGTTCAGAGCATTATCATTTTTTCAAATTACTTTTAAATTTTTTCATATATCACATACTGTATTTACATTCTTCTTCACTCCTTTTGACATATCTCATGACTGCTCCCAACTTGCTCTCAAATAGATGGCCTCTTTTTAAAATTGTTCCTATCTATATATGAACATATTTAAGGATATATATATATATATATATATATATATATATATATATATATATATATATAACAATTAACGAAAAAAAGGCCACAAATTTGAAAGAGAGCAAGGAAAGGTATGTGGGAGAGTTTGGAGGGAGGAAATGGAATAGGAAAATTATGAGATCATATTATAATCTTTATTTTTAAGATGGTCTGACCATGTGATCCTGGATGTCATGAAACTCACTATGTAGAACATGGTGACCTTAAACTTACAGGGATCTTGCTGATTTCTGCCTTCAGACTGCTGAGACTAAAGACATGCACCACTATGCCTGGCTAACTCTAGTATATTCTTTTTTTAAAAGAAATAATTATTTTAAGAGAAAAATGCATATTACATATATCATTAAAAGATAATCCTATCCCTAATTCTTTCATAAAATAGTGTGCTTAAATGAGATATAAAATATTTGTCTATTTTACTGATGTAATCATCTGGATCCAAAACTTTATGAGTGTGCAGATGCCAAGCAAAAACTGTTCCCCTAAAATTACACAGTTGTTGACACTTAGTACTCTCTTTACTGCTTTTATTTTTTTTCCTATCCAAGGGGTTTTGGAAATTTTTTATTTACATCTTGAATTTCTAGTCTCTTTTTACATATCCTATTCTCTATCTTCATTGTATTTAAGGTATACATCGCCATATTGAAATATACATAGGAATTCTCATGATTTAGAGAACATTGATATATTTGAGATACTAGGGAAAAACTCCTAGGATCCCTGAATGAGTATTCACAGGATGGAGACCACTCATTATTCTGGCATATTGTACATCATCTAAATGATTAATCTAGTTTAGTTATTGAAAAATAAATCACTAAATGATAGTGGGAGTTACTACTACTACTCAAAATAAAAAGAAAAATGTCTTAAAAGATTTCATAAGGGCTGGAGAGATGGCTCAGCGGTTAAGAGCACTGATTGCTCTTCTAGAGGTCCTGAGTTCAAGTCCCAGCAACCACATGGTGGCTCACAGCCATCTATAATGAGATCTGGTGCCTTCTTCTGTCCTGCAGGCATATATGCAGGCAGAATGCTGTATGATGTATACATAATAAATAAATCTTTTTAAAAAGATTTCATAAATATATACTATGGTACCAGCTAGTGTTATGTCAACTTTATACAAGTTATAGTCACCTGAGAGGAGGGAATAACAATTGAGAAAGATAAAACTGTAGGTAAGCCTATAGAGCAGTTTTTTAATTAGTGATTGACATGGGACGCCCCAGTTCACTGTGCATTATGCCACTTCTAGACTGGTGGTCCTGCATGCTATAATGAAGAAGACTGAGCAAGCCATGGAGAGCAACATTCCTCCATGTTGTCTGCATAGCACCTGCCTACACATTCCTGCCCAGCTTAAGTTCTGGCTTTGACTTCCTTGGATGATGAAAAGGGTTGTGAAAATTAGAGCCAAATAAACCCTCTTACCTCAGGTTGCTTTGCTCATGGTATTTCGTAACAACAATAGTAACCATAAGACAACTATATTTACAGCATCCCCCCTCCTTCCTATTGCCTCTCCTGTGATGATGTACTCTCCCAACTTTCTCTCAAATTCAGTCTCATTTTATTTAGTTATTATCTCTCTGTGTGCGTGTGTGTGTGTGTGTGTGTGTGTGTGTGTGTGCGTGTGATATGTATTTTGGGGCTGACCACTTGGCATTAGAGCATCAATTAGGGGACTCACACTTGGAGAAAAATTGATTCTTCCTCTCTCAGAAGCCATTATTTGTAGCTCTTCATGAAGCTTTATACTTTGAACTCTTTTAGCACACACACAGAGGGATATATAGAGGAAGAACAGTCCTTGCAACTCCCTTTTTTTTTTCTTACTATACTCTGGCCGCCAAATCAACAGATTATGTTTGCCCTTTCTCCAAAGTGCTACCGAGTTCTACTTGTATCTAAGAACATCAAATAGTGAGTTAGATAACCATCCAATAACTCTGATACTTGAAGCAAGCAGTTCCAAAGATGAAAGGTATATTTGATTTCAATATCTTTAGGTGTTTCAAATCACGCGGGCTGGATGGTTTCATTTCTACATCCATATTGAAGCAGCACACCACTACACGAAGGCATCACAGCGCTTACCTCATGACATCCAGAAAGCAAGCAGTAAAAGAGATGGAAAGGGTTTGTGAATAAGGTAGACTTCAAAGCCCCTCCCTGTAGGGCAAGTGGGCCGTGCTACCAGACAGAAGAACTGGTAAGGTTGAGTGAGCCCAGACCCAGGGAATCTCAGAGATTTGAGATTTTCGGGAGTTGAGCTGCTTTCTACCCTTCTCTGTACCTGCTCTGGAACAAGTAATCTTACAACACCCCCACTGAGAGGACCATGAGCAGCAGTCACATATTGAAACAGCTGGAGTCCTTCCCCATGCCAATAGAGTATCGCTAACATCTCAAATTCAGCCAATAGGAAAGACCTGGGAGCCCAGCTACCTGCCTTCCACAGGCTGCTCAAACCTCCATACTTCTAAGAACGCTAACACTCCCAGTATTCTCATCCCTAGCTCTTCTTGGCCCTCCTTACTCTGGTTTGGCATAGAGGTGCCTGACCCCCAGATGGAAGCAGGCAGACAGTGGATGACACCTCCCCTTGATCTGCATCCTCAAAGCTGGCCCTCAGATCCAATTGCCATCAAACAGTGAGTCAATAAATGGATTCACATACTAATGAAGTCATAGTCTTCAGGATTGAATCACTTCTCCAAAGCTTTGTCCATAAGGACTGTTTTCATTTAAGACTACGTCATCAGCATGAGTCTTGTGGGAAATATATATATATATATATATATATATATATATATATATATATATATGATAACAAATGACATCTTGGAGTCAACAACAATGTCAGGGAAATTCTTTCACAAAGTCAAAAACAGCCAACTGGAGTTGCCTGGGACTGATTAGCAACTATAGTCTAACACTAGGCTAAGAGAGGAGATCATACACAGCACAATGAAGGAGGAGGAGAAGGAGGAGGAGGAGGGGGAAGAGGAAGAGGAAGAAGAGGAGGAAGAGGAAGAGGAAGAGGAAGAGGAAGAAGAAGAAGAAGAAGAAGAAGAAGAAGAAGAAGAAGAAGAAGAAGAAGAAGAAGAAGAAGAAGAAGAAGAAGAAGAAGATCAGTGTGATTTAGAAAGAACTGCTTACAAAAAAAGAGATAAAGCTAGATGGGGTGACACACAAATTTAATCCCAGAACTTCAAAGGCAGAGACAGAAAGATAATGAGTTCCTGGCTAAACTAGACTACATATCAAGATCCTAGCTCTATAATAAATATAACCATAACTCTCCTCTTCAACAAAACATAGGTAAATATTTGGTGCCATATGATATGATTAATATGATTAATAATCTGTATTCTGTGAGTATAGTAAATAAAAGACATGACATAAACATCTTAAGAATGAAGGACTCTCTATCTTACCACAGAGATATTGTTCACCCGTGTTGACTATAATAGTAAGAATGCTCATCCATAGAACAGTTAATGAACCTGTGGCAAAACTAGAAGAGAACTGTGATAGTTTGAATGAGAATGGCTCCCATATGCTCATATGTTTGAATGCTTGGCTCCCAGTAAGTGGAGCTATTTCAGAAGGATTAAGAGGTCTGGCTCTCCTACCTAGGATCAGGATGTAAAACTCTCAGTCACTACTCCAATCCAATGCTGTCTGGTTCCAGCCTTGATGATCACAGACTAATTCTCTGAAACTGTAAGCAAGTCTTTAATTAAATACTTTCTTTTATTCACTTATTTTATTTTTTATTTAAATTTTTTGAAGTTCAGATTTTATCCCCCCTGGTCTACCCTCTGCCTGTTCCACATCCCATACCTCTTCCACCCATCTCCACGAGGATATCCCCACACCCCCACCTTTCACTCCATTAGATATCCCCAAATCCTGGGCTCTCCAGTCTCTTACCGGTTAAGTGCGTCTTCTCAGAGTCCAAATTCAGCAGTCCTCTGCTGTCTATGTGTTGGAGGTCTCAACTCAGCTCGTGTATGTTGCCTGGTTGGTGGTCCAGTGTCTGAGAGATCTTGGGGGTCCAGGTCAGTTGAGACTGATGGTCCTCCTACAGGGTTGTCCTCCTCCTCAGTTTCCTCCAGCTTTTCCCTAATTCAACCACAGGAGTCAGCAGCTTCTGTTCATTGGTTGGGTACACATATCTGAATCTGACTCTTTCAGCTGCTTGTTGGGTCCCTCAGAGGTAGTCAAGTTAGGCCCCCATTTATAAGCACACCATAGCCTCAGTAATAGTTTCAAGTCTTGGGATATCACCTAAAGCTGGATCCTACTTTGGGCCTGTCACTGGACCTCCTTTCCTTCAGTCTCTTCTCCATTTTTGACCCTGCAATTTTTTCAGACAGGAAGAATTATGGGTCAGGGCTTTGACTGTGGGATAGCAACCCCATCCCTTGATGTCCTGTCTTTCTGCTTGGAGGTAGGCTCTACATGTCCCCTCTCCCCAGTGTTGGGTATTTCATCTAAGGTCCTTTCTTTGAGTCCTAAAATTATCTTACCTCCCAAGTCTCTGGTACCCACACCTCCCCCCCACCCTGAGGTTGCATATTTCCATTCATTCTGCTGGCCCTTAGGGCTTCTCTCCTGTTTTCTGACTGCCATACTTGATCATGTTCATAAATAAAGAAAAACTAAAACAGATATAATATCTAAAAATAAAAATATGTTGGTCTACATTTCCACTAGATAACTAGAAAAACAATGAAGTCAGATCAATGAAAGAAATTAGAAAAACTCTTTTTCAATGCAAATGAAAGTAAACCAATGAGTCAGACAAAATAAAATATATTTCATACCAGTTAGTAAAGGATAATCCAATGCTCATTAGATGGCAAAATATGATTAAATTCAACATAGTTTTTATTTGGTTATTTTTATGGAGGGGCACACTTGCCAATATGCACATGTGAAAATCAAAAAACGACACTTGAAAGTCAAATGTTTTCTTCAATCACATGATGGATGGAAGAAACAATGTTCCAATCTCCATTCACACAAACCTTACACATATACATACATACTTACTTGCATACATACAAACATACATACATACATACATACATACATACAATTGATGGATAGAAGGAACAATGTTCCAGTCCTCCACTCACACATACATACACATAGTTGATAGATGTAAGGCAATGTTTCAGCCCTCCACATTTTATGTTTTTTTTCAGAGCTTATATATCCCAGCAAAATCTTTCAAATAGTATAAACTTACAATGTGATTGTGCTTTACTTTTTTTCTAGTGAATGATTATGAAAGAAATGTATTCTCCAATATATTTATAAGAAATAACATTATATAGTACAGGTAAGGAAAGTGAATTTTCCCCCCAAAGCCATGTACATTCATAACTAAGCAACTTGTTATAGATTAACAAAGTGTAAGCAAGCAAGGGAGTTTTCTCAGCCAGTTTCTCTTACTGTCAGGCAACAATTTTTAGTTGCAAAGAAAGGAGTAAGCATTTTATTATTTATCTTTAAAAGTAATTTTGTAATAATCTTAAAAGAATAACAAATCTAAACTTTTATGTAAAAATCAGTCATATCCACCTTAAATCCTCAAAATGCATACCTACTCATCAGCAATTCTGAAATCATATCAGGAAGCCAAGGGCAAAAAATGGGTATAAGAAACCAATCATCTTGGGAAATGTGACAGGGAGGGGAACATGATCAGGTATTGAGTGGGTGGGAACAGGGCTGAAGCACTGAGGGCCAGCAGAAAGAATGGAAACAGGCAACCTTGGCAGGTAGAAGGGACCCTCCAGAATGTACCAGAGACCTGGGAGAAGAGAGACTCTCAGGACTCAAAGGGAGGTACCTTAGATGAAATGTCCTACAGAGGGGAGAGCGAACTTGTAGAGTCTACCTCCAGTAGAAAGACAGGGCATCAAGTGAGGGATGGTGTTGCTATCCCAAAGTCAAAAACTCTGACCCAGAATTGTTCCTGTGTGAAAGAACTTCAGGGATAGAAATGGAAAAGAGCCTGAGGAAAAGAAGGTCCAGTGACAGGACCAAATTGAGATCTAGCCAAAGGGGAGGCACTATTACTGAGGCTATGGTGTGCTCACAAAAGGGGGCCTATCATGACTGCCCTCTGAGAGATGCCAACAAGCAGCTGAAAGAGTCAGATGCAGATATTTACACCCAACCAATGAACAGAAGCTGCTGACCCCTGTGGTTGAATTAGGGAAAAGCTGGAGGAAGCTGAGGAGGAGGGTGACCCTGTAGGAGGACCAGCAGTCTCAATTAACCTGGACCCCTGAGAACTCTCAGACACTGGATCATCAACCAGGCAGCATACACCAGCTGATATAAGGTCCCCAACACATATACAGCAGAGGACTCTTGGATCTGGACTCAGTGGGAGAAGATACACCTAACCATTAAGAGACTGGAGGCCCCAGGGATTGGGGAGGTCTGGTGGGGTGGGGGTAGGGTGTGGGGACATTGTCGTGGAGGTGGGGGGGAAGGAGTTATGGGATGACGTGAGACAGGCAGAGGGTGGACCAGGAGGGGGATAAAATCTGGACTGTTAAGAAAAAACATTAAATTTTAGAAAATGGAAAAAAAAACCCATCATCAGTCCAACCTCAGTGAGAGTCATGTCAGCCAGTGCTGCCATTGTTCTTGTTCCCTGACCATAAACGGTCCTTTCTGAATTTCAGATTGTTCCTTAAGATTTTCTACATTGGAGCTAGTAGTAAAAACATCACAACTTAGCTTCACTAACAATTTTATTTTTCCGAATGTTTTCTAAGGGTGGTGATCATTGCTGACAATCTACATCTCTACTTTCTTTTCTAGAGTAGTAACTGAATCATCAATCTGTTCCAGGAGCAATGCCTGAAGGAGATCAAGTATTATTATTGTGAGTGCCAGAGATACTGCACAGTGAGGGAGTGGAAGCTTCCTTAGAGCTCTCATACAAGTCTTAGATTAAGAGGAAAGTGAGGGCAGCAAGCAGAGCAGAACTGTGTAACAGCAACAAGGTCCTCAGGTGGCATAGTCCGAGGGTCCATGCCACTCTGAGGTCCACTCATGGGGCTGTGATAACCAGTGGGCTGCAGTCCATGAACTCTATAGCCATTTGTTGATATTCATTCAGGGCCCTCAGCAATATTTTACCAGAACTGTCTGTATCAAAAAAGCTAGCGAGGCTACACAAATAAGGTGATTTTTCTTTATTAATGATATTCCAATTAGATTCTTTTTTTACTTCTGTAAACATATTTAGGGTATAGTTGCCAGAACATAAGGAAATTTGAGACATATATAGGGAAAGCATAGTTAATACAATGCAAAAGCTACTGTCTGTTGTTACACTTCTTACACTTCTACTTAGTATGTACCTGCTGTTTGTTGTGGGGCGGGTTGAGACAGAGGACAGAAAAGAGAAGATGCAGGCAGATATGCAATGATGGAGAAACAAAATCACAGATATCGGAGTTTGATTCTAATGCTTTGATTCAGTTAGGAATTTGCAAGTCCAAACGCTAAAGGTCCTTGGCTCCAACTGGGTTTTGATCACTCACTAAAGGTTCCAGTGTCCAATGGCTGAGCAAAGGGAGATGGGGCAGGACCCTTAGAGTTGTGCAGGCTAGGACACAGCGGGGAGGAGAGGGAGGATAGCCAGGATGTGGTGGGAGACAGAAGAGGAGAACAGCAGGAGATAAAGCTAACCAGCCATGTGAGATTTCAGGTAAGTGGTCACAGGCCACCAACCCGATTGGTCCTAGGGTAGTAGGCAGAGAATTCAAAGTGCCCAGTCATTGAGTTAGCAAAGACATTTTAAAAATAAGCTAATGTGTGTGTGTGTGTGTGTGTGTGTGTGTGTGTGTGTGTGTGTGTGTGTGTGCGCGCGTATGTGTGTGTGTCTGTGTCTTTCATTCTTGGATCCAAAGAGCTGCTGGGTGGGTGGCTAGAAGTTTTCAATCTGCCAGCAGCATTAAGTGGAAGAGCTTACTCATTCTACATATCCCAGTAGTTAGTTACTTTGCCTTCTCCTCTAGATATTCCTTGTTACATAGGAGCTGATTAGAAAAGCTGTTTAAAAATGTAGAAATACAAGTTAAAACAGAAGGCATTCTGAATGTAGAGTAATGCCATAACAGAATATCACCAAACACTAATACTTTTTGCAAGAACTGCGTCAAATGTGAAACACTTGGTAGAAAGTACATCAGTAAAAGTCCTAAACAAAAATAATATTTTAGAGCCAATAATAATTGAATAATTTTAGAATTCAGTGTAAGAGTAGAATAACCAAAGATAGCAACCAGACAAAGATTCAAATCAATTTAGTCTTAAAATTAATAATATAGTTAAAAACATGTCAAAACTCATATTTTTCCAATGGCTTTAATAGCTGTGTTACTTTCATAAATCTATACAAAATTAGATATGAGACATAAGTATATATATTTATTAATTTTGACATATTTATAAATATAACT
This sequence comes from Rattus norvegicus, assembly GCF_021556685.1. Classification (NCBI taxonomy): domain Eukaryota; kingdom Metazoa; phylum Chordata; class Mammalia; order Rodentia; family Muridae; genus Rattus; species Rattus norvegicus. The sequence continues at coordinate 58,883,049 of NC_141554.1, forward strand.
ACCAACTCATTAGAATAATATCCACTTATTTTGTTACAGTGGTAAAATGCTTGTAAGACACTAGTGATTATAACCAAAATACGGTATATATTAAATAAAAATGTGAAAATTTTGCATCTAGCAGATCTATTTATAATGCAAAGCATTTGGGTTAGATGGTTACATTTTTATCATCTAAATTGTACTTTAAAATCTGCCCCTCTAAATACTTGGACTCAAGAATAAACCCACATATATAAACTATTACAACATGTGATGCATATAAAATTTTTACTGAAAATGTTCAATTGTGGAAAGAGACTGAAAGTTATTATAAGACAATTATTTAACATTGGTTATTTTTGGTAAGACAAATAATTAGAATCCACTTTTTATGGCATGAACACAATAAGAAAATACAAAATGTCTGCAAAACCTTTAAGAATAAAGAATATAGTAGCTCTAAGAATTGCTTATTCTAGTTCCTGGAGGAACCATTTGTAATTATTTAAAATTTAAAGGAAATCCAGATGAATAATAACACCTTTCTTTAGAAATTACCATTAAATCCAGACTGGGAAGTAGATCAGTGATTTACTCAGCCATATAGAGAAGCTTCCTACAGAGAGAGAGAGAGAGAGAGAGAGAGAGAGAGAGAGAGAGAGAGAGAGAGAGAGAGAGAGAGAGAGAGAGAGGGAGAGAGGGGGAGGGGGGGAGGGAGGGAGGGAGGGAGAAACCTTGGAACACTCAATGCTAAATGAGATATTTCTATCAAATCCCTTACCTCAGGGCTCAAGTAACCCGGGGAAAGATGTGGAGAGTATGAGAGTCAGAGGGAATGGAGGACACCAGGAGAACAAAGCCCTCTAAATTAACTGAGCAATGCTCAAATGAACTCACAGAGAGTGAAGCAGCATACCCAGGACCTGCATGGGTGTCTGCCATGTCCTCCATTTGTATATGATGGCTTTCAGTCTAGTGCTTTTATTAGATTCCTGAGTGTGTAAATGATTGCACCCTTGTGTTTTATTTGTTTCTTATGCCTTGGGATCTATTCCTTTTGTTTGTTTTGTCCTATTCTGATGCATTAGCCTTTGTCTTTTCTTATTGAATCGTTGGGGTCCCTGCAAGCATCACAACCAGCAGGGAAACAAACCACAAGAGACAAGAAGGAAATTTGATTTAGCTGGCGCTGGATCAAACTTCTGGAGTCTGACACCAGTGCAATTTATTCCAGAAATATTTAAGTACAGTAAAATTTTGTAAAAATAAAAAAGTGTCCTGGTAATAATTATCCCAATCTCATGGGCATAATAAAGCTTAAGGCATAACTAAGATAGAACTCTTTTGCAAAGTACATGTGGCCTTTACCATGTAGATGGTTTCTATAGCTACAGGAACTAGGATCTGGTATTGTCTCTGACTGAGATAGCATAGAGGTCATCAGGCTCTAAATACATGTGATACCTCTCTTTTGGATGGGTTTTAGCCTGTGAGAAGCAATGATAAAGATAAAGTCTAGGGAGTCTGGGATAAACATTCTGGGTGATTTGGGTAAGGGCTGGATGTACAGATAGCAAAGACTACCAGGTCATTAACATCGACTCCGGGCCTTCTTGTTGGAAAGCAGGTGTACATTTCCTCCACTGAAGGGACAATCCTGTATGGTTAACATGCCTTATTTCCATACTGCTCATATGTGAACACAGGGACATCATAGTCTCTACATATTATATTATATTATATTATATTATATTATATTATATTATATTAACTATATTCCCTTAAAATCCTGTTTGTTATCTAAGTACTGAGAGGGATAGATCTATATTGGAGGGGAGGTGGGAAAGAACTGGAAGGAGTAGGGGGAGAGGAAAACATATTCAGGATATGTTGTGTGAGAAGATCAATAATGTAAGAACCTGGGCTACAGGTAAGAGTATTAACTTTAAACCTAAGGAGCGAATTGTGCTAATGATTTGTGCCACTGAAAGGACATTTTATTCATCTATTCTTAAAGATTGTGTGTGTGTGTGTGTGTGTGTGTGTGTGTGTAAGTATTTTATCCTTCAAGACCAGAAAAGGAACTATAATTACAGGGAGTTGTAAGCTTTTCAACTGTGAGTATTTGAAACAGAACTCTGCTCCTCTCCTTAAACAGCAAGCACTTTTAAGTGCTAAGCAATTTCTCCATCCCATTGTTTTTTTTATTTTTATTTTTTATTAACTTGAGTATTTCTTATATACATTTCAAGTGTTATTCCCTTTCCCGGTTTCCGGGCAAACATCCCCCTAATCCCTCCCCCTCCCCTTCTTTATGGGTGTTCCCCTCCCCATCCTCCCCCCATTGCCGCCCTCCCCCCAACAGTCTAGTTCACTTGGGGTTCAGTCTTAGCAGGACCCAGGGCTTCCCCTTCCACTGGTGCTCTTACTAGGATATTCATTGCTTCCTATGAGGTCAGAGTCCAGGGTCAGTCCATGTATAGTCTTTAGGTAGTGGCTTAGTCCCTGGAAGCTCTGGTTGCTTGGCATTGTTGTTCATAAGGGGTCTCGAGCCCCTTCAAGCTCTTCCAGTTCTTTCTCTGATTCCTTCAACGGGGGTACTATTCTCAGTTCAGTGGTTTGCTGCTGGCATTCGCCTCTGTATTTGCTGTATTCTGGCTGTGTCTCTCAGGAGCGATCTACATCCGGCTCCTGTCGGTCTGCACTTCTTTGCTTCATACATCTTGTCTAATTGGATGGCTGTATATGTATGGGCCACATGTGGGGCAGGCTCTGAATGGGTGTTCCTTCAGTCTCTGTTTTAATCTTTGCCTCTCTCTTCCCTGCCAAGGGTATTCTTGTTCCCCTTTTAAAGAAGGCGTGAAACATTCACATTTTGATCATCCGTCTTGAGTTTCATGTGTTCTAGGCATCTAGGGTAATTCAAGCATTTGGGCTAATAGCCACTTATCAATGAGTGCATACCATGTGTGTTTTTCTGTGATTGGGTTACCTCACTCAGGATGATATTTTCCAGTTCCAACCATTTGCCTACGAATTTCATAAAGTCATTGTTTTTGATAGCTGAGTAATATTCCATTGTGTAGATGTACCACATTTTCTGTATCCATTCCTCTGTTGAAGGGCATCTGGGTTCTTTCCAGCTTCTGGCTATTATAAATAAGGCTGCGTCAATCCCATTGTTTATTCTCATTATTTCTTCATCCTCTTCCTTATTTATTATTATTGTTGCTGTTATTATTGTTGTTGTTTATATGATCTACATGTAAAAGTATGTGCCACACATGCCACAACACATGACCATAAGTCAGAGGACTTTTGGGAGTAAATTTTCTCCTTTCTATATAGATTTTAGGAGTTGAATTAGGGCTATTAGGTTAAAGCACTTTAACTTTCTAAACTATGTTGCAGGCTCTTAAAAGAATTTTAAAGAAATGATTGTTGCATTAGACAAATCATTTACAGTGTTCAAGCATTTTCTAGAGGTAATTGGTCTAAGTATTAAAAGCTTAAAGTGTGACCTAGTAACTCCAAAAAAAATTCTAGAAAACTTAATTTTGAATTGTAGACTCAAGAGAAGATTTAGTTGTGGTTATATTTATCTCAATGCTACTTAAATTGCAAAATTTTGAGAAAAACCTTGATGATTAAATATGGGATTAATTTTAAAAATTATTTAAATGATATATTTTAGGGGAATTTCCTCTAATTCACTGATTGCCTAATAAAGATGAAAAGAATCTAATCATGGGGTAAAAGGAGGAGGTGGACCTTCTGGGTCCAAGAGAGGAAGAGGGGATGCAGGAGGAAGAAACAGCTCTTTGTTTCTTCAGGATAGGGATCTGAGTCCATTGGGGAAAGTGGTCTGCTGGTGTGACCATCCTTCCTAGGACCTGAGCCAGAGAATATTGGTTACAGAGCAAGGGACAAGAGTGCTGTCTAAATAATTCTGGACAGAAGGGAGTTTAGATCTTTTGCCCACATATCAGCAGAAATTATTTATTGGGTAGTTTATTTATTTACATTTCAAATGTTATTCCCTTTCTCAGTTTTCCTCAGGAAACCTCCTATTCCATACCCCTCCCCTGCTTCTATGAGGGTGCTCCCCAACCACCCACTACCGCTTCCCTCCCTGGCATTCACCTCCACTGGGGCATTGAGCCTTCCCAGGACCAAGGGCCTCCTCCTACCATTGATGTCAAACAAAGCTATCCTCTGCTCCATATGCAGGTGGAGTCAGGTCCCTCCATGTGTACTCTTTGAATGGTGGGGTCTTGTTGGTTGATACTGTTGTTCTTCCTATAGGGTTGCAAACCCCTTCAGCTCCTTCAGTCTTTTCTCTAACTCCTCCATTGGGGTCCCCTTGCTCAGTCCAATGCTTAGCTGCAAGCATCCTCATTTGTATCAGTAAGACTCTGGAAAAGAATCCCAGGAGACATCCATATCAGGCTCCTGTCAGCAAGCACTTCTTGGCATCAGCAATAGTGTCTGGGTTTATAGTGACTGGGTTTGATGGCAGCATATATAATGGATGCCCAGGTGGTGCACTCTCTGAATTATCCTTCCTTCAGACTCTGCTTCATACTTTGTCTCCATATTTCCTTCTGTGAGTATTTTTGTTCCCTCTTCTAAGAAGTATTGAAGCATCCAAACTTTGGTCTCCGTTCTTCATGAGCTTCATGTGGTTTGTGAAATGAATCTTGGGTATTCTAAGATTTTGGGCTCATATCCACTTATCAAGGAGTGCATACCATATGTGGGTATTTTTGTGATTGGGTTGCCTCAATCAGAATAATATTTTCTAGTTTCATCCATTTGCCTAAGAATTTCATAAAGTCATGTTTTTCATAGCTGAGTAATATTCCATTGTGTAGATGTACCACATTTTCTGTATCCATTCCTCTGTTGAAGGACATCTGGGTTCTTTCCAGCTTCTGGTTGTTATAAATAAGGCTGCTATGAACACAGTGGAGCATGTGTCCTTGTTCTATGTTGGGACATCTTTTGGGTATATGCGCAGGAGTATTATAGCTGGGTCCTCAGGTAGTACTATGTCCAAATTTCTGGGGAATCACCAGATTGATTTCCAGAGTGGTTGTACCTGCTTGCAATCCCACCAAAAATGGTGGAGTGTTCCTCTTTCTCCACATTCTCCCCAATAATATGGTGTCAACCTGAGGTTTTAATTTAGCCATTCTAATTGGTGTAAGGTGAATCTCAGGTCATTTTGAGTTGTATTTCCTGAATCACTAAGGACTTTGAACATTTCTCTAAGTGCTTCTTGGCCATTGAATCATCAATTATGAATTCTCTGTTTAGCTCTATACCCCATTTTTTGATTGTTTTTTTTTATGTTGGTTAGCTTCTTGAGTTCCTTATCTATTTTGGATATTATCTTTCTATCAGATGTGGGGTTAGTAGATTTTTCCCCAATATGTAGGTTGCAAATTTATCCTACTGACTAAGTTCTTTGCCTTGCAGAGGCTTTTCCATCTCCTGAAGTCCCATTTGTCAATTCTTGATCACAGAGCATGAACCACTGGAGTTCTATTTAGAAATTTCCCCCTGTGACAATGAGTTTGAAGCTCTTTCCTACTTTCTCTTCTATTAGATTCAGTGTATCTGGTTTTATTACACAATGGAATACTATTCAGCTATTTAGCACGAGGACAGTTATGAGTTTTGTAGACAAATGGATGGAACTAGGAAATAACATCCTGAATGAGGTCACTCAAACCCAAAAGGACATGCATTTTATGTACTCACTAATAAGTGGATATTAGCCAAAAAAATACAGAATACTAAGGATATAGTCCACAGAACTGAAGAAGGTTAACAAACTGAAGGGCCCAAGGGAGGATGCCTCAATCCCATTTGGGAGGGAGAAGAAAGCAATCATGGGGGCAGAAGAAGTGAGGAACCTTGGTGGGAGAAGGGAGAGTGAGGGGAAAAGTGGAACATGATCAGATATTGGGATGGGAACAGGAGTGAAGCCCTGAGGGACACCAGAAATAATGGAAACAGGCAACCTCAGGTGACAGGAGGTGGGGAGGGACCCTCTAGAATGTACCAGAGACCTGGGAGGTGGCAGACTCCAGGACTCAAAGGTAGAGGGATCTTAAATGAAATGCACTACAGTGGGGAGAGAGACCTTGTAGAGTCCTCCTCCAATAGAAAGGCAGGGCATCAAGTGGAGTTGCCATCCCACAGTCAAAAACTCTGATCCAGAATTGCTACTGTCTGAAAGAACTGTGGGGATAGAAGTGGAAAAAAGCCCAAGGAAAAGGAGGTCCAGTGACCACCCAAATTAGGATCCAGCCAAAAGGGAGGCCCCAAGGCCTGGTGCTATTACTGAGGATATGGAGTGCTCACAAAAAGGGACCTATCATGACTGCCCTCCGAAAGGTCAACAAGCAGCTGAAAGAGTCAGATGCAGATATGTGCATCCAACCAATGGACAGAAGCTGCTGCCCCTTTTGGTTTAATCAGGGAAAAGCTGGAGGAAGCTGTGGAGGAGGGTGACCCTGTAGAAGGAACAGCAGTCTCAATTAACCTGAACCCCCGAGATCTCTCAGATACGGAGCCACCGTCCAGATAGTATACACCAGTTGGTATGAGGCCCCCAACTCATATACAGCAGAAGACTTTAGGGTTTGGACTCAGTGAGAGAAGAAGTGCCTAACCCTTGAGAGACTTGAAGCTCCATGGAGTGGGGAGGCCTGGTGGGTGGGTGCGGGAGTGTGGGAGTGTGGGGACATCTGCTTAGGAGACTGGGGAGAAGGAATGAGATGAGGAACTTTCAGAGTGCTGACAAGGAGGGGTATAATGACTGAAGTGAAAAAAAGATTAAGGATATTTTTTAAATATATAAAACATCACTGCTTTCTCAACATAGTACCTCATGTAACTCCCAGCATCAAGTGCAATTGAGGGTGAGTCTGTGCTTTATAGTGAGTCTGAAGTACAGTTCATTATCTTGCACAAAAGAATAACAGTTTAATTAAAAATAACCATGTTTATCTCTAGATAGTAATAATACATTTTTTCTGCTTTATTAAATTAGGATGATTCCAATTTTTCCTTAAACAGTATGTTTAGATTTATGATATTAATATCATTTTGATAAATTATATTATTTCCACTGAACTGTTCATAGAATATGTGTGGGTTTGTGTGTACATGTACGTGTGTGTGAGTGAGTTTGTGTGTGTGTGTGTGTGTGTGTGTGTGTGTGTGTAAAATAGAATCATTTTTTAAATTCTAAACCACTCCCGTTCTCCACTTCATTCATCTATGTTTTCCACAGGCCATATTAAAGTGCATTGAACTCAAATACAATGGCTCTGTAGTGGTTATGGCTTATATTCTGCAGTGGTTTCAGTGAGAATGACCCCCATAAGTCCACATGTTTGATGGAACTGTTGGAAAGAATTAGAAGGTGTGCCCTGGTTGGAGGAGGTGTGTCACTGGGAGTGAGCTTTGAGGTTTCAAAAGCCTATGCCATTTTCAGTTAGCTTTCCCTCTGTCATCTGCTTATGGATTAGATGTAAGCTCTCAGCTAAGGCATTGACATGATGCCTGCCTGCCTGCTGCTGTACTCCCCACCACGAGGGCCACAGATAATGGAAACAGGCAATCTCAGGTGATAGGAGGTGGGCAGACCTCTAGAATGTACCAGAGCCTGGGAGGTGACAGATTCCAGACTCAAAGGGAAAGGGATCTGTAACTGTAAGCCCTCAATAAACTATTTCTTTTCTAACTTGTCTTGGTCATGGTGTTTCTTCACAGCAATAGTAAAGTAATTAAGACAGATTTTATGTAAATTATAAATTATCAGTATAGAATGAATATAAAAAATTATAAATTATAGGAGGTGCATAAAGATCTTTGAAGTATCTGTAAATTTAAGGATGTAGTTTATCCTTTTCCATTAAATTGTCACTGTATGGGAATTTCTTTTTCTTTTTTCCCCCATAGACAGGGACTCTCATATCATACCTTCTGCTGGCTCAGAACTCATTATTTAAGACGGGCTGGCCTCAAAATTTTGACAGTCCTCCTACTTTATCCTCCTATGTGGTAGGATTATTGGTGTGTGGAACCACACCTGGCCATAAGAAAACTGCCATCACACATGAATAATTACAAGAGGCTTGCCGTTTTATTTATGTTTTCCACAGCACATGGATCATCCTGTCTTGTAAATATTATTATGGAACTGGAGATATGGCTCAGCAAAATGTTTTGCAAGCAGAAGGCCCTGAGTTTGAGACCCAGCATCCGTGTAAAAGCCAGGGGACATGGTGGATGCCTGAAATTTCAGTGCTAAGGAGGGGGAGGGAGAGGGAGAGGAAGAGGAAGAGAATGCACTGGTGTGTGAAAAAAAGACTGCCATTCTTAAATTTGTGACTACTCATAGACAGTATACATCCTTATACTTTTAGCACTAAGGAATGTTGGCCTCATCAAAAGTGTTTAGTTTTTTAGTTCCTTATTTTGATGACACTAAACATTGAACTATGGTCCAATGAAGCTAGGTTGTATACTAAGGAAATGCTCTTCTACACCTGAGCTATACCCCTACCTGAGTAAATGTATTAGTGAGTGTGTATGTGTGGTATGGATGTGTGTGGGGAGATGGGGTACATGTATGTGCACAGTTGCATGTGCACAAGTGTGACCATTTGGAAGCTAGAGGTTAACAACAGATGTAGTCCTCAATCACTCCCCCTTTATCTAATTTAGTTTCACTTTATCATTTGAACTCAGAGCTCATCAATTCAAATAATCTAGCTAGACAGTTGGGCATCAGGGAGCAGAGAGGGAGTCCTCCCTTTCCACCTCCACACTAGGATTTTGACATATGCTATCTTCACCTAGAGTTTATGTGAGTGTCAGAGATCCTCATTCTTATGTGATAAATGCTTTACCTGCTGAACCATCTTGCTGTCCCCTAACTGCTTTTTAAGATAAATGAATGGACTAAAAGCTGTTGAAGGAAGACAAAAATGAAAATGGTGTTACATCAGAATGGAAAGATCTTAGGTTTATAAGATTTGACTTTTCTCTCTTATACAACCTGGTCATAGAACTTTGAATAAGTCCCCTCTTATAATAAAAAGGAACTTTGGAATTAGTTGGATGCCTCTTAATACTTTTTTCAATACTGAAAGCTTAGAATCAGGACTTGCCATCATCAGATGACTCTTAAGATGGACTCAGAGCTGGTTTGTTTTTGTTACCCATAAGTGACAATTTTATTTAGTCTTGCTGTGAAAATGAGTTTGTAGCAAATTAAATTAATATTTGGATACTGGAAATAACAACATGTTCTGGATTCAGTGATTAAATATTGGAAGAGTGAGGATGGAGGGGAAGCAAACATATATACTTGTTTAGTGGAGATGGTCTGAAAACTCACAGCTGTTCAGTGAAGCCCTGGAAAACAGAAATGCATTCCTTCCATAATTACAGAAGAGCATATTTTTCAGTCACAGTATAACTGAAATTATATTTTTGTCAAATATATCTTTCAGGATTATTTACATATAAGAAGGAATTAATACTTTCTTAAGGTAAAACTCAATGTGTTCTTGCATTTATAAATGCCTTTTGACCCCCATTGAAATGTCAAAGATACATTTGTTGATATTTTTCACAATCCAAATGTCCTTGGAAACATTGTATCTATAGCAGAGAAATAAGAAGAACAGTGACTGAAGATTTAACATTATTGAAAGCATGCCCATTTTAATAAGGCTTTCTTTTATTAAGATGTATTTTCCTGGTAATTCATTCCCTGATCCAAGAAAGAAAATAGCATCTTCTAGAACGTTTAGGTTATCGGTGATGTTCTGGTCCTATGGTTCAATGTTCTCTGTTCAGTAGGCCAAGTCACTAAGGTGAGCATGATTAAAGCTACATTATAACTGTGGAAAAGACATTACTAGTTTTTCTTTAATGGCAAAGTACCTGTAAGTTGGACTGGTAAAACTGTAGTTGAAATGTTGTTGCTTTTCCAGAGGACATATGGTCTGTCTCCAGCATCCAAGCAAATCACAACTACTTTTAACTCCTGTTCCAGGAGAACTGGTTCCTCTTATGGCTCCCAAAAGCACCTGCACACATGTAACACAAAGACGAGAGAGAGAGAGAGAGAGAGAGAGAGAGAGAGAGAGAGAGAGAGAGAGAGAGAGAGAGAGAGAGAGAGAGAGAGAGAGAGAGAGAGAGGCATTAAATATTGACAAAAATATTCTCTCATGGTGGGGCACATCAGTACTCAGGAGGCAGAGGTAGCTGGGTCTCTGTGAACTCAAGGGCAGCCTTGTTTACAAAGTAAGTCCATAAGTTCCAAGCCTGCCTCAAGATAGATAGATAGATAGATAGATAGATAGATAGATAGATAGATAGATGATAAATCTAGAAGACAAAAAGAGAAAAATCCAAAGCAGAGGTAAGGAAATATTTTGTGTCAAGGGCCACAAAGTAAATACTTTAGGATTTGCTGCAAGATAGCCTGCATAACTATTGCTCAACTGTCACTACACGGCAAAACAATAAGAAGCAACATGTACACAATGAGCTCAGTTGTGATAAAACTTTGTCGGTAAAAATAGGCTGGCTTAAAGCTTGTAATATATATTTTTGACCCACTACTCTGATGCTGTGTTATCAAACAGATTTCTGCAGACTGAAAATATTCCATAAGCCATGCCATCTAATACGGTAACCAACATGTGGCTAATACTACTGAGGCTATGAATTTTTAAATTGTAATTTGCTTTTAAATAGGCACATGTGGCCAGTGACTACCATATTGGACATAGTATAGTGTTGTTTTGCCAGTCCTGGCAAACTGTAGACCACTTAATCATGTTTCTGTCAATATTTCTGCCCCAACTGCTTATTCTCTGAGAAGCACAATGTTGGAAACAGTGAAAATGAGAACAACATATGCTCTGTCTTCCCAGTGAACCTGACAGCCTCCTTTTTGCTTTTGGTGTGGTTGGCTGAGCATCATACATATGGAACAGACAAGCCATCATTTCTCCCTGAGCATGCTAAGAGAGAAAAGCTCTTAGGGATGTAGTCCATGAGCTGCAAAGTCCTTGCCAGTAATTCAGACATCATCGGGTGGTCTCGGGCTCTAGTGTGTTGGGGCGTCAGTTTTCTGTTGCAGTGGGTATTTTCACCTTACTAACACTGAAAATTCCAAAACTCTGACCTTTTAATAGCCGACGATTCAATTTTAGCAAGCTTCCTTTCAACCCCCTGCTTTCCCCTTTTAAAGTTTGCTTTTCAAAACCAGCCCAACAGGGATCATTCTAGTATGTGATGAAGTTGCTTCCAGAAACCCATAAGCATAAATCCACAGGTTTATTGCTCAGTAAGTGCTTATGGGTTTCTGGAAGCAGCTTTGCCACAATCCTGTGAAATCTTGCTCACAGTTCATTGAACTCTGACTGGATCTTGAAATATATGTGATGCTCCAAAAGAAAGTAATATTTGTCACATTATATTACTGGATGTTCTTTGGCTTTGGAAAACTGAGGATTGCTTTTGAAAAATTCTCTGTACTAAAGTGCAAGTAAGCCCTCAGATCTTAAATCAAAAATATTTCTAGATGTTTCTGTGCTTAAATAATTATTTATATGCAAAGTGTGTGGTACTGCAATTTGATTCCAATTCACATGTTTATCCTAGCCGTGGTAAAGATATCAGGATCATACTGATGTGGGAAACATTATCATTATTTCTGACAGTATAGGTCAGTTTTTTATATATTTTTTCATCTTTATTTAAATTGAATTGTAAGCAAGAGAAATGGCTCAGTGTGTAAAGTGCTTGCCGAAAAAGCATTGGGAGCTGCATTTGGATTCCCAGCACCTACACTCAGAGGCAGGCCTGGCAGCATGTGTCTGTAACCTCAATGTTTGGAGGGCGGGAAGAGTCAAGACAAATGTTTCTCTAAAGCTCATTGAATACCCAGTCGAGACAATTGGTGAACTCTGTAGGCAAAGCAGCAGAAGTCAACCACCAGTCTCCAAACGTGCACACACAAGTAAGGGCACCTGCACACAGATGCATATACCATACTCACAAAATTAATTAAGTATGTTTAATCTGTGCCTACATTATTTTTTGCAATTAATCTAACCACTCTCAGCCTCTTTCTTTATCATGCACACACATGCACATAAAGGTTATTAACTCCCAGTAATGTAAGGTATTCATTCTATTATATGACTGTTTCAAAATATATCAACTCAACTCTGGACAAACACATGCTATGATATTTTGGAGAAATTATAATGAGAGATTTTATGACATATATTATACCCACATATAAAGCATTTATAGAATATCAGAAATGTAAAATCATATTATTTTAGATTTATTTAGCTGTGCGTATGTCTGTGTAGTTTGCTTGCATGTATACCTGTGTAATACATGCATACCTGATGTCCATGAAGGTCACAAGAGGGAGTTGGATCCCCTAGAACTGGAGTTATGGGTGATTGCGCGCTACCACATGGGTGCTGTGAAACAAATCCATGTCAGCTGCAAGAGCAACATGTTCTCTTAATTACTTAGTCATCCTCCAGCCCACTATAGAGCATTTTTATTGTCTACCTATAGGTGAAATCTCAGGAAAACTTACTAGTTTTATGAAATCATTGGGCCATTTTACACCTACTATCTGTCTCTCTGTCTGTCTATCTATCTATCTATCTATCTATCTATCTATCTATCTATCTATCTCCCAGATGTTCTACAAATTCAGAAAAAAGTGTCTTTTTTGTTTTTCATTTCGTCTTTGTGGCTGAGATAGAGTGACTTGTTATGGATTTGATTTGCATTTTCTTAATGATAAATGAAGCTGAGCACCATTTCACTTCTTTATCAGCCACTTGGCAATCATGTCTGATCAGATTCCCATTCAATGCTTTTGCTCAGGTTTTGATAAAACCAACTACTTCATTTCTAAACTTAAGTTTTGAATATGCAACATGGTCAGAAGTTCGAAAATAAAAAAAAATACATTGTAAAATGTTTCAAAATGCATTGCTCCTGTGGTTTTACAGGTTCAGCCAACCTCTATTTCTCTTCTCTCAATATAGTGAACTATCAAATAATTTTGAAAATTAGTTTGTTAGTTTTGTTGTTCACTGTATATATCCAGAGCTCCTTCATGGAGAGATACCATGATTTATGTGTTCAACATTTGCAACAACAACAATAAAGACGAGCAAAGCAGCACAACCTCCGTTTAAACAACTCAAGTGGAAGATTATTTATTGCACGTCTAAGACTATAAAAATAGCAGTGAGATAATTCTCCCTTTTAGATGCAATAAAAAGACCCACATTTATAAAAACTTCTAGGTCTGTAATACAGGATATGCATATGCTGTCTAATTCAGCTGTCTCATTAGGACAGTGCTCTACAGATTCAGTTAACCATAAGATTAAAACCCAATACTGACGTTCTAAGTCACTCTGCTCATCTACGAAGCTGTAAGTCCTCTGAAGAGGAAGCATCATTGGCATTGTAAGACTTACATAAGGAAGATATATGATTTGCTGCAGAAATCATTGCTGCTTAATTGACTGGGGCCAGGTTCCTCTTTTCCCGTTATTCACTAGAGTAGTAAGTTGGACACTTAGGGAGGTAGAGTAACTCTTTTGAGCCACCTGGGCAATATCACTGCACAGAAAATTAGTGTAAAAGAAGATTGCTTTCTCTATAAATGTTCATTTCTTGCAAGCTTGCTTAAGTGCTAAAGTTTCCCTTGAAGCAGAATCTGGATAACTAATTCACGAAACTCTGGAAATGTGTACTATTGCGATGGTCAAAGTCTTGTAGGAGAAAAGCCCTATTCATTCTGGTGGTGCAAACTGACCCTGGGTCAAAAGACCAGCAAGGGCAGTTTCACGCCTCACGTGAGAGCTCCACAGCAGTCAAGTTCATACTGCTAAAAAGAAGAATGGTGGTTGTCAGGGTTGGGAGAAGAGAGATAATGGGGAGGGATTTAAAGGATGCACAATACTGCTTTCCCAACATGGGAAAGATTTGGAAATGGAAAATAGTAATGGCTACACAACACTTTAAATGTCACTAATGCCACACAACTATACAGATAAAAGTCGTCAAAGTGATAACGTTACATTATATAACTTTTACCACAAAAGGAAGACAAAAGTGTTTTAAGGCTACTTTCAGAACTCATATGAAATTATAAAAAATATTAACTTCTAAACTTATCCTTCTCCTTAAAGTGCTTTTAGTGTTTTGTTTTGTTTTTAACATGTTGTCAGTGTGTAGCCTAGACTGGTCTTGAATCCTAAGTCCTTTTGTTTCAACCTCCAGGTAACATTTGGTTTTAATTATTTCTATCTGCAGCTGTAAGGTTTTCTTTCTTGTTGAGTATTCTATAGATGGTGACAGTATGAACCTTCACAGTAGCTAGCAAAAGGAGAATCAGAATTGTTTGGGAATTTAAGATTTTTGGTACTATGATGCTTGTTATTGGTACAATACTTTTATATTTCCCATTACACATCAATAATCATACTTTATTGGGTTATATCTGAATAAAACTGAAGGATAAAAGTTTTAGCAACTCAAGAATACATTCCTTTCCTGACTAAAAATATGGTCTGTAAACAAACCCCCTATGGTTGCAAGTGATCATATATGTATTTCAGATCAATTAAGTAAGTTTACAGCAAAAATTACACTAACTTGCTTGTCAGTCTAGGGAGATATTGTGGAAAAACCCTTAAGATTACATCTGTTGTGGAGGACCCTCAGAATGCATTATTTTCTTGAACACATTATTTTTTCGGGGCTTGAGTTCTACCATGGAGTATAATTAATTTCATACAGTGCTTGACAAAGTCTCCAAACATCTTTCATCCCCTTCCCAAAGGAAAAAAAGAACTGTAACCACTGGGGAGTCAAGGAAGAAACACACAGATATAATTACACGATTCCATTTCTAATGGATATAATATGTACACAGGAGAGGATAATCCTTCCGCTAATGGCAGGAGCCACACGCGACAACAAAGCAAACTCTTTCAGTTGCATTCACATCTGAATTTAAGCACTGAGACGCTTGCAGTACTTCTGCTTTCTTCCTTAATGCTAGGGATTGACCTGATGCCTCGAGTGTGCTGAGGATACAGTCTATCCTCGAGCTACATACCCAGTACCACACAGGAAGTATTTCAAGCAGGTGTTTATTTTTTATTACATTCATTTATTGATTCATTGTGTGTGTGTGTGTGTGTGTGTGTGTGTGTGTGTGCGCGCGCGCGCACGCGCGCGCAACCAGAAGCCCCTGTTCTTACCCCTACCCCCACCAGGCGAATCACTCCTTTTCCGTCTTGGGGGCGAAGAAACAATCTTGATTGCTGAAATTTTCTATATACTGTTTTTTTTCCCAGCTCTCCTATTGCTTTGCAAACATAGGGCTTTACATTTCCTCAGAGCAAGTGATAGTGACAGGGACCACATTTCGTCTTCTCGAGGCAGGAGCATAATCACATGCCCCTGGAGGAAATGTGTCTGTTAGTACGTCCTATGTTTAACAATGCCTATTCACTCATGAATCTAGGTCACACCAGCGGATGTGTCACATCATTATGTGACGTTTCCTCACTTTGGAAGACATTTCATATACTCTCCATTCTTCATTCCTTTCACATTCATTCACACAGAATATGGCAGCCAGGAAGACCTTTCTGAATGATGATTCTTTTAGAACAACAAATATGACAGCTTATTCAGTTGAAGAACGAATATTCTAGCATATTCTAAATAACATTTTAAATACCACTTGCAGAGAACATTCTTAGTGAGAGAAAGTCGAGCCTACAGTAAGTCAGAGGCTCTATCAACTAAGCTTTTTTGAGTTCTTCCAATGTATTTTTGTACATGAAATAGCGAGAAGAGACGGTTTTCAATATGCTGCCTTTGAAAAAAACTGTTTTAATTAATTAATCAATTAATGTGGTCATGGCAATTACCCTGATTCGATCATTAGACAATGTATGTGTCAATCCAAACATTACATAAATATATACAACTAGTATGTTTGTCAAAAGAAAATAAGATATAAAGTGGGGAAAGGAAGTGGGAGTAGCCAACTGGGCAACTACCAGCAAACACCAGCATTCTTCAAATCCTTCAAGTCCTAAAGGTGAATCTGGGTATGGTGGCACGCAGCTGTATTCCTAGCACTCAGGTAGATGAAGCAGGAGGTTTACAGATTTGAAGTCAGCCTTAAACTTGTGAAAATGCTGAAAGCTTGGCTCAGAAAATATTAACCACTGAAGCCTGAGGGGTATAGGATGTTAGTTTGCTGTATGTCAAAAATTCATCCTACAAGGGGGTTTTCTTCTTTGTCTTTCATAAAGTGTCTTCACGGTATAAATGCAGTCAACATTCCCTGGGAAATGCTTCTGTTTTCTGCAGCAGGTATAACATCAGCAACAAAAAAGAAAGATTTACTTATCATCGACATTTAGAGTAGTTGAAATATTCTGAAATGGTCAGAGAGGGCAAGTATGTTTTGGATTAACATAGTATGTCATATAGTGCATATCGAAATCATTCAGAATTTGTTTGTATCACACACACAGATAATAGGAAAGCAAATTGGGGATGACTATATATCAATAAATCCAGGCCATGGGCTGATTTAACCCCTGACCATAGTTTGTCAAATTCTGACTTATATTATGGCCAAATAAGGACAAAAGAAATGAGAAGTAGGAAAAGGCACGGGGAACTTTACAGCAAAGAGATAAATATAGAATTACATAGGAAAAAATGGTACTTTTAAAGACAGGGGCAGTTTAATAACAGAAAAATATGGGGAATGGTTGTAGGCATATGCACACACATTTTATACATAAAAAGTAAGAAGATAAAATACAAGTAAACACAAGTTAGCAAACACAGTCCATGCTGTTGGTGCAGCATGAGCTTTACTAATATACTTATGGAATATCCATGTAATTTATATTTTGATTGATTTCTTACAAGACAATTTATTTGAAATCTTCTCTTTAATACTTCTTAAAAATTTAGTCTTACTAATAAATTGTAGATATTACTTTTATCAACAAAACAGTTACTACATTTTAAAATAGTATATTATCATTTATAAAACTTTTAAAATATTTATTTATTGCTTGAGTGAATGTGTGAATGTACGTTGCAATGTGATCATGGGTGCAAGTGTCACCAGCAACCACCGGAGGGCGCCAGAGACCAAAACATCGAGTTACGCGTTCTGATGCAATGCTCGGAATAGTTTCTGGGAACTAAACTCAAATCTCCAGAAAAAGCAGTACACTTTAACCACTGAGCCATCCAGAATTATTTTCCTTCCTTCCTTTCTTCTTTCCTTTCTTCCCTCCCTCCCTCTTACCTTCCTATCTTTCTTTTGTTTTCTCTTTTTGTTTTTTGTTTGCTTTGAGACAGAGAGTGTCATTCTATACCCCTCACTGTCCCAGAGATTGCTATGTAGACCGGATTTGCCTCAGACTCACAGAGACCCACTTGACTCTGCCTTCTATATGCTGAAATTGAAAGTGCGTGTCATCACACGCAGTTAAAACAACTGGGTGTTTTAACGCATGCTTGCACATGCCAGTTGAGAATTTTCCCAAGAACTTTATGGAAATATGAAGGCATCTAATGATGTCCCAAAAGAGACCACACAGTCTATTCCTTCAGTTACTAAAGAATAGCTGGTGTATGAGTTAAGCCAAGCATGGTGGGATATTGCTATAATCTCAAACAGTTGGCAGGCAAAGGCAGAAGGGTTATTTTAAGACTAGCCTGAGTATGTAGTCAGACTCTTAAAAAATATAAGGTATTAAAATTCTTGTTCAGTTATAAGTAGGAAGTGACTCTGAGGGAACAAATTGAGTTCCACCATCATTTACTGACATTGTGCTGAAGATCATATTCATTGATGTGAGAAAAAGGAATAATACTAATGTCTGCTTGAACAGGCTTAAGTGGGAGGCAAAGGAATTCCTTTCCTACTGTACTCAGGCATATGTACAGGTTGGTGACTCTAAAAGCACATTTATCATCCTGGAGATGAGGCCTTTCTGGATGTATTATATTGGGGTGTATGTGGAGCCCTTTGCACCCAAGTTTGAAGGGAGTCTGAAGGTGATATGAGTCTCAGTTTAGTTTCCCCAGGACACAGATACCAATACAAGGATTTATGCAGTCATTATTAATTTTTTGAGATACTCAGGATGATAGAAAAAGAATGGAAGGCAGCAGAGACAGACTGCATTAGTAAGCAGTTATTGCTTCGAGTTGGTTCCCATTAGAGCTTTCTACGGACATCTTACCACTGGAGGTTCTAATTCAAATTACAAGGAGGCACTGGCATGGGTCTACCAACTATTATGTCCAATGGTAGTGGGCTAACTTACAGAAACATCAACATGACTCAAGTACACTGTTTTTACTCTCCCATATTAAAATATTTCAGACTGGTCCTTCAAAAGGGTTAACACGTTTCTTCAGTTAAAGAAAGACTTCAGGTAAACAGGCAGTTTCGGTGCAACCAGCAAGAAAAGCCTCTGAGGTGGTGTGGTGAATTAGTCTCCTGGAAAGTAGCCATAGCCATACTGGTGCCTTAAAGTTCTGAAGATCCTGTCAGCTTTTCTTAGTAGAAGCTAGGTAAATATATAGAGATAATGAATTTATTTAGATCACAGACCTGGAAATTCAAGTTTGCAAACGATAATAGATTTCTTGTTGTCAGATGTCCAAGGTGGTGTAAGCCATCACATAACAATTGTCAGAGGGATCAGGTCTATGTGTACAGCTTCTGAGCTCTCTCTTTTCCTTATAATTCCACCATTGCTCAATCTTACAGCCTCTTCTGAGATTTTCTAATCCTAACCAGTTATTAAAGGCTTCACTTACACAATGGAATATTACTCAGCTATCAAAAACAATGACTTTATGAAATTCGTAGACAAATGGTTGGAACTGGAAAATATCATCCTGAGTGAGGTAACCCAATCACAGAAAAACACACATGGTATGCACTCATTGATAAGTGGCTATTAGCCCAAATGCTTGAATTACCCTAGATGCCTAGAACACATGAAACTCAAGACGGATGATCAAACTGTGAATGCTTCACTCCTTCTTTAAAAGGGGAACAAGAATACCCTTGGCAGGGAATAGAGAGGCAAAGATTAAAACAGACACAGAGGGAACACCCATTCAGAGCCTGCCCCACATGTGGCCCATACATATACAGCCACCCAATTAGACAAGATGGATGAAGCAAAGAAGTGCAGGCCGACAGGAGCTGGATGTAGATCGCTCCTGAGAGACACAGCCAGAATACAGCAAATACAGAGGCGAATGCCAGCAGCAAACCACTGAACTGAGAATAGGACCCCCGTTGAAGGAATCAGAGAAAGAACTGGAAGAGCTTGAAGGGGCTCGAGACCCCTTATGAACAACAATGCCAAGCAACCAGAGCTTCCAGGGACTAAGCCACTACCTAAAGACTATACATGGACTGACCCTGGACTCTGACCTCATAGGTAGCAATGAATATCCTAGTAAGATCACCAGTGGAAGGGGAAGCCCTGGGTCCTGCTAAGACTGAACCCCCAGTGAACTAGATTGTTGGGGGGAGGGTGGCAATGGGGGGAGGATGGGGAGGGGAACACCCATAAAGAAGGAGAGGGGGAGGGATTAGGGGGATGTTTGCCCGGAAACCGGGAAAGGGAATAACACTCAAAATGTATATAAGAAATACTCAAGTTAATTAAAAAAAAAAAGTCTTCACTTCTAAATCGCATAGCTGTTGTTGGTTTCCCCTCTCTTAATACCTCCTAGATATGATTAAATATAGCCTTTGAAGAGTCCACTCCAACCATGTCCAGAGCACAGTGCAGACTATATCTAATTTCTTAGTCATTCTGTGCCAACAGAATTCTGGGAATAAGGTAGGAAGGGACTGGTTATAACCTTTGTTTTTGCTTATTAGTTCTCTCAAATTATTAAACATAATCTGTTTCATTGTTTCAGATTTTTGTCATCACTCTCACAATATACATGATAAAGAAACTTGAGGACTAGATGGTGCATTTGGGCTTCCATGCAGGCTACAGTCCATCCCGTCAGGGAAACTATTGCGTCAGGAGCATGAGACAGGTGATGATCATACTGTGTTCCTAATTAGAAAGCAGAAAGCACTGAACGCTACTGCTCGACTCTCTTTCTCCTTCTTTTTTTTTTTTGTATTTTTTCCTCCATTTTTATTAACTTGGGTATTATTTACATTTCGATTGTTATTCCCTTTCTCGGTTTCCAGGGCAACATCCCCCTAACCCATCCCCCTCCCCTTCTATATGGGTGTTCCCCTTCCCATCCTCCCCCCATTACCACCCTCCCCCCAACAATCACGTTCACTGGGGGTTCAGTCTTGGTAGGACCAAGGGCTTCCCCTTCCACTGGTGCTCTTACTAGGCTATTTATTGCTACCTATGCGGTTGGAGCCCAGGGTCAGTCCATGTATAGTCTTTGGGTAGTGGCTTAGTCCCTGGAAGCTCTGGTTGCTTGGCATTCTTGTTCATATGGGGTCTCAAGCCCCTTCAAGCTCTTCCAGTTCTTTCTCTGATTCTTTCAATGGGGGTCCCGTTCTCAGTTCAGTGGTTTGCTGCTGGCATTCGCCTCTGTATTTGCTGTATTCGCTGTATTCTGGCTGTGTCTCTCAGGAGAGATCTACATCCTGTTCCTGTTGGCCTACACTTCTTTGCTTCATCCATCTTACCTAGTTTGGTGGCTGTATATGTATGGGCCACATGTGGGGCAGGCTCTAAATGGGTGTTCCTTCTGCCTCTGTTCTAAACTTTGCCTCCCTATTCCCTGCCAAGTGTATTCTTGTTCCCCTTTTAAAGAAGGAGTGAAGCATCCGCATTTTGGTCATCCTTCTTGAGTGTTGAACACTTTTTAAAGTTCTCTGCCATTAGAGATTTCCTGGTTCAGAATTCTGTTTAGCTCTGCACCCCATTTTCAAAATTGGATTTAGTTTGTTGGTGTCTAGTTTCTTGGGTTTTAAATAAATATTTGGAAGTAGCCCACTTTCAGATGTAGGGTTGGTGAAGATCTTTTCCCATTCTGTGGGCTGCCATTTTGACACTGTCCTTTGCTTTCTAGTAGCTTTTAAGTTTCATGAGGGCCCATTTATTGACTGTTGTTCTTTTTTTAAAGATTCTTTTTTTTTCTCCATCTTTATTAAATTGGGTATTTCTCATTTACATTTCAAATGTTATTCCCTTTTCTGGTTTCCAGGCCAACATGCCTGTGCTATCAGTGTTCTATTCAGAAACTTGTCTGTTCCAATGCATTCAAGACTGCTCCCCACTTTCTCTTCTACCAGGTTCAGTGTATCTGGTTTTATGTTGAGGTCTTTCATCCACTTGGACTTGAGTTTTGTGCAGTGTGATAAAAATGGATAAGTTTGCATTCTTCTATATGCAGACAACAAGTGAGACCATCATCATTTGTTGGAGGTGCTTTCTTTTTTACCCACTGCATAATTTTGGCAAAAATCACATGTCCATAAATATGTGGATTTATGTCTGGGTTTTCAATTTGATTCCATTGATCAATGTTTCTGTTTTTATGCCAATATTGTCTGTTTTTTTTAATATTCTATCTCTGTAGTATAGTGTGAACTCAGGGTTCGTGATGCATTTTTAATTAAGAGTGAATTACAACACTTCGCTCCTTTTCTTTTCTTCACTTTTCTTCCTCCAGCTCCTCCCAGACCTTCAACCTCCAACCCTTCCTATGCACCCCACTATCAAGTCGATGGTCTCTAACTCTTTATTATTGTTACCTAACGATATGTGTGTGTGCACTCAATTACATATAAATATAACCTGTTTAGTCCGCTTTTTCTTGTTCATGTAATCATATGTCCAACTTTCCCTAGGGCTCAGTGGCCCATCTTCTCAGGCTTGACTTTTTTCCAGAATTCTTTTCTCTTCCGTATGCCCTGCCTATTCTCTCCTCAGCTATCAACCAACAGATTTTTATTGAAAGGTGATGTTTTTACACAGTGTACAGGAGATTATCCCTACATATAGTTTCCCTTTGTATTAGATATACAATAAAGGGTTTTATCTCTGGGAGAAGTTAAATCTCTTTCCCACAGTCATTAGGTTCTAGTAATTCTTTATTTCAGAGTGACACCCACACAAAAATTTCCCCTTCCTTGTTAATATATCCAATGATTGTAAATGTCACTTTTATTTCCTCAGATGAAGTGTTGAGTTGAAGGTCATACCTAAACTGTACAAGTACACATCTTGGTCTGGGCCCAGATCATTTCCTTCTCTGTTCTAACTATCCCTGGGCCTAGACCTGGAAGCCTGTAGCCTCCATACAATTTAATCTTCCAAGACTACTGATTTAATCTGAGTTTTCTTGGACTGTGACTGAATTGTTCTATTTGGCTTCACACTAACTCTGGCAACATGTTCTAATCTGTTTCCTTCTCATTCTCTGACTCATTCTTTCTTTACCTGTGTCTAGCTTGTTTTCTCTGCAAACTGTCTCTGTAAAAACTGCCATACATATAACCACCACAAACTTCTCTCTCCCTCCTCTTAAGTAGTCTTTGTTTCCTAGACTGTTCTTGTGAGGGGTGGGCATATCTTATCTTTGACTCATTCTGTCAAATCTCTCCCTGATTTATCACTTTGTCTGTCCCTTAATAAGACATCACTTTCAAACATGACTGCTTCCTTCTACAAACTAATCTTACGTTCATTGTTAGGGACTAAATGTGCATACTAAGGACATGTCTGTATTCCAGCAAGATCATAATATAATCCATGGAGTGTCTGCATTCTAGACACATCATATCTTTGGATGTAATGATCCCTTGCCAGATCAACCATGTTACTGGATTAAAATTCCTCTACAAATGATATTGCGATTGTTCTCACTTTCCAGGTATAATGTCAATTACAATCTTTCTGGCACCTGTCTGTGATGTTTTCTGAGCCATAGATACAGTAGTTGCAATATAGATGTATCCATTGAGTTTGGGGTAGTCATGATAACTTGATCTGCCTTGTATCTACTCAGTTGTGGCTTTACTGTGATGGTTTCCACTTGCTGTAAAAAAAAAAGAAGCTTCTTTGATGGGGGGTAGTAGCTGCACTTATCTTTGAGTATAGTAATAAGATTCAGAATGTAATTAGGAATTTCACTGGTCAATCAAAATGGCACTGTAGATTCTTTTATAGTGCTCATGACTCCTGTAGCCCTGGAAATTTGGCTAGCTTTCCAGTCTAGTACCAGACAAAATTTCTTATTTCTATCCATAATTCTATTGTAGAAAGATGAATAGTTCTATCCCACAAATATATAAGATAAAAAAATTATATAAATATACAGTACTTTATATTTAAATAAGTGATTTTCCGAATGGCAATATTTCATTTTGAACTTCACATATAAGGCAAGTATTTTGATTGCCATTTTATAGGTCAGAATGCAAAAGTCAGAAATGACTATTGGCTTGATCTCAAACGGCAAGAATGGAGTTCAAATTAGCACTAGGTCTGTGGGTAAATTTTGTCTCTTCTCTTTTTTTTTTTCCTTTTCATATAATGAAAAGTATACTGTGCGTTAGTATTCTCCAGAGTAATAAAACTGGTAGAAGATATAATTAATTATAAGAAAAGGATTTATTAGACTGATTTATCTCAGATATTAGAAAGTTCTGCAATAGCTAGCTGTGTATAGGATAGAAAGCCAAGAAAGTCAATAGCTGGCTACTCAGTCCAAGAAGTTGCAAACCTCAGAAAAAAAAAGGTTCTCTGATGTAGTTGTAGTTAGAGACTCAAGAATTGAAATCTGATAGTATGGACACAAGTACAAGTCTGCATTGAAGGGCTAATGTCTGCAGCATGAATGTGCCTGTCCATATATGTGGCGTGCATACACAAGCTTTTCCCTTATGTTTTCTGTTCCATCCAGTCCAGGGTTACCCACAATCAAGGTGGTTCTTCCTGACTAGATCTGCTGAATCTTAGTCCACTCCTCTTTTGAAACAGCCTCACAGACATATCCGGAAATGTATTTTATCATTTTAGGCATATTTCAATCCCTTTAAAATGACACATGCAGACTGAATATGATACACTGTAACTCATTTTATTGATTTATATGCTCTATCTGTCTACTTTCTTGCTTCAGTTATAGAGCTGAACAGCTGTGGAGACTGATTTACCATGTCTGTGATGTTTGATATCTGTCCACTGCTCCAATCATTCTCTTGGTCCATCCATGGTACTCTTTATTTAACTGAGAAAAGTTAATAGTGCCAAGCCTCAGATTTACTAGGTACCAGAAAGTAAGAGATATGAGTAATGTCACAGATGCTGCATGGATAAGCCTATTGTGCTTATCTTGGGACCATAGTGAGCCAGAAGGAACATATATGTCTGCAATGCATTTATCTAGATCTCCAGGATTGGGCATTTCAAGGTTTTTAAAGTAAAAAATAGATTTTCATAGACGAGTAGAGATAAAAATACAATAATCTATGAGTCCCTATGATTTTATGTTTCTGCAAATATATTTTTTTAATATTTTTGAGCAGGTAGGCACAACCATCTGTAAGAAGATGAAACAACATTGAAATTTGAGATGTTCCCAAGTAAACTAAAATAAATCCTGTTAGGGCACAAAGCAGGCCCCAGAATGGTAGTACTGCTAAAAACGACATAAGATAGCAGCGTGAATCCAATGGCAGCCATGTTCTTACCAGGTAAACAGAAAGATCCTTACTGGGCAAACTTAAACACCATTTCTCAGAGCTGTTGAGGTTCAGATTTGTTTGTCAGGAAAGTCACTCGTTCCCCTTTCTGCCCCAATGGTAAAGTGCTTCAGACAAAGTGCATCTAGTTCCTGATTAACCCCATTAACATTAACATTAGGTCAAAGGTGATCATATAAAATCCACCGAGCTGCTGCTCTCTACTCTTGCAGTTCATTCCCCAGTAACCGTTTCCCATCTACGCAGTGGTCTAGTTCAATGTAAATAGTAACCAGACAGGGCTCCAGGGTTAAAAACACTTAACAACAACAGAGAACCCAAATGACCCCATTCTGATCAATATGTACTGCTTCCACAATAAGAGCTGTAGCATTCTTTTGATTCTGCTAGCCCATAAATATTATCAAAATCCTTAGGGGCTAAATGGTTCCTGATTCTTGTCAGCCTTCAATCCAAAGTCAACCTCTTCACCCCCCACCTTCACCCCTATACTTCCTTCAATGTTCCTTAGACTCACCTAGAACAAACCCAGAAACTCATAGTTCCCCTAATAATTAATTATGCCTGGTGAATTTCCACAAATGATAAAAAGAATGGCTTCAAAATGTTGTGATTTGCAATCAGCTTTGTACAGTAGCTGAGGACTATGGAGCAGGTAGGTGTGGAGCAACATATGCATGAAATAGGAGAACACAGGAATTGTTTGGAGATTTTTGAGCCCTACCATTTGCCAAGAACTCAGGTTACAATAGAGAAAGTGTAAACGGTACCAGGGCATGAAAAGGCTTTGTCTACCAGGTTCGAATATTGATCCCCTGAACGTTTTTTTTTTTTTTAAAGACAAGGGATAGTCTCTGAGTTAAGTATTAGACATGAAGCTATCTTTGAATATCCCGTGGGCAAATTCACAGTGAAGTAGTTTCCAGAGCTTGAAAAGATACCATTTGGCCTTCTGGGAAGTAGCAGCGAGGTGTGTGTTAGGGGAGGGCAGAGGAGGCATAGGGGAGACTTGGTTTAACTAAAAATAAATCGCAAGATCCAGCTGCTATAATAATTGAATAATTACTCTTTTGATTTGTGTTGTTTTGGTGAGCCCCAGCATAGCAGTTTAGAATGTTTAATTGGTTTTCTTCTACTCAATTTTATTAAGCTGTCCTGGGCTCTTGAGTCGGCAACCTTAGCTTTTTTTTTTTTTTTTTTTTAAAGCTGAGCTTGCTTTCTCGAGAAGGTTTGCCTCTAGTTTATTCAGCTTAACTTCTCACAGCTGATGCAATGCTCGGCCGCTGCTGGCAATGCTGGGGAAAAGTTCCCCCAAAGAAAGTCTCAGTAATTGTATCTGAAGTTTTCTGCTTTGCCTCAGAATATGTTCAGTTCAAAGAAAAACAGTACGAACAAGTTTCCCTCTGCTGTTGTTGAACAATATGCCCAATAATTAACTTATGAATGCCTGAGGGTATCACAGTTTCCCACAGCATGGCGTGATGAGGAAAAAATCAGTTGGGATTTCAGAGGAACTAGCAAATGACTGTGTTCTCTCACTGACCAGCTGTGTGGTCAAGTGTGTAATAGCCATGATTGACATTCACTATCCAGCCCTTCCCAATATTTACTCCAAATCAAAAATGCTCGCTAGAATTATCCCTGCCATTTGCTAATGCTTATTATATTTGATTTTATGTAGTCAGGATGTAGGGGATCTTGTCTGACTAATCATTGTGATGATTGTTTAGTTAATGACTCCATTGTCAGTGATTGGTCATTATACACAATAGTGTTTGATGGCTAATTCTTTTTTCCATGTTTTTTAATGACACATATTAATTGTAAAAATAATAGATTTCCTTCTAAGAGTTTCTAATATTCATAGATTACTTCATGTTGAATATTGATCATACATTTTAACTTTAACTGATATTCAGTGCATAACAACTACTCCCAAAGTGAGTGGCTTTAAACGATAATCACTTCCAAACCTTTGTGCAGATTGGCTATAAAATTCTTCAAATCTCAGCTGGGTGGGTTGATGTGGGCTGAACTGCCTCCGGTTTCTCATGTCAGCAGGCTCTTATTTTCATGGTTCTTAAAGCATACTATCAAGATAAATTGGGTTGCTTGTGCAAATTTCAATATAACGGAATGCTTTATCTACTTGGCATGACCCACTGTTGTGAATGCTTGAATTTTTCACTTTTAAATAAGTTCTCCATTATTGTTAATTGCCAGCATCCTTATTTATTATAGCCTCTGAAATCTGCAAATAAAAGTAGAAAACTATATGCGATATGGAAGAAATGGATAATTAGAAGTGCAGATATTATATTATACATTTACTAGGTATAAGTCTGTTTTTGTGTGTCTGTATGTGTGTATGTATGTGTAAATACAGCTTTATTTAAACCAACAATGGTTCTTTTTTTTAATAAAATGAGATATTTATTACCCTGCTTGATATATATTCCAAAATTATCTTATGAACAATTATATCTACATGTAGCACAGAACATGTAAGAACCATTGTTTTATCACACTCTCTAAAATGATGTTAACTGTATTACTTAGGTTCCCACTCAATTCCATTTCAGACATTCATTTACAATAACTTGCCTTGCTACACTGAGACTTACCACTTGGGATCATAGTACATATTTTAAGGAAGTGTTGTACCCTAGAGGAAAACAATTATGATTGGTCTTTTATGCATTTACTCAGCATTATTTGGAAGTTCTACTTGATATTTTATTACCAACAATGGTTCTTAAGAAGTAGCTATTATCCTTAGTCTGCTTGTGAAAAGACAAGTCTCAGAATACAAAAAGAGAATGCATGAATGAAACATCAGATTTGAAACCAGACTCCATGCTTAAAATTTTGTCCCTGTCAAGGCCATAATAATTTCACTCTTGCCTAAGCAACATTAAAAACAGTCGGCTGGAGCCTTGTGTAGTAGCTCACATATCTGGTGGCTCACCTATAATTTCAGCTGTAGGAGACTGACTGTTGTCTTCTGGACTCTGAGGGGACCTGCACTCATATGTGCACATATGCCCACAAATTTCCGTGCATGCAGGCTTGTGCACACGAGTGCGCGCACACATACACACACACACACACACACACACACACACACACACACACACACACAATTTGTTTCTTAAGTACTAAAACATATTAGTGAGCCTTAACATTATGTTATGCTCCCTCACTGGGAATTATTACCACATCCATTAACATCTCATATGATGCTTATAATATGTCTTAAGTATAGGCTCTGTAATACCACTTGGAAAGTCAAGCTCATAGATATTGAAATATTTTTTCCCAAAGTGACACTCTGGTAAGTGACAGAGCTAGAACTAAGGTCAGCTACTCCTAATGCTAAATACCATGGATTTTTTTTTTCGGAGCTGAGGACCGAACCCAGGGCCTTGCGCTTGCTAGGCAAGCACTCTACCACTGAGCTAAATCCCCAAACAACAATACCATGGATTTTTAACCAATCTTATTTTAATACTAAATAATGTAATAGTCAAATAAAACGCCATGCTGGCAATGTGACTCAGTAGAGCACTTGCCCAGTGTGTGTGTGTGTGTGTGTGTGTGTGTGTGTGTGTGTGTTTGTGTGTGTGTGTGTGTGCAAAGCCCTTGGTTCTCTACCAAGTTTAATTGAAAAACACAAGAAGGAAATAATGAAAATATCTTTGGGGAACATGTGTTTGACTATCACTAGTAAACATGTTTTGTTTGATTTAATAGGATATGTGGAACTAGTAAGAAGAGTACATGAAACTGGTCCCAGAAGAATCTGTACGTAAAGATATTCTTCACATTGATCTCCCTCCTACAGTTTCTCATTCCACCATTAGCACTATCTCTGGGCATGCAATTAAGAAATGTCCGCACACTTGAACTGGACTCTAAAGCCAGTTCTTAACCTCATCAAGACCTCATCTACCACTGGAAACACTGCCATCTTGCCTTTGCAAACTCATGCTACAGGTCAGAAGCCTGACTATGCCACCGAGAGCCTGGTTTGCATCATCAAAGTCCTTCAGCCAAAAGAAAGGAACTAGATTCTTGAAATCTATAGTTTACTATGAGTAAAATAAAAAGGGTTTTAGGAATGATTAAAGTATTCTCCTTCAAAATTGACAAAATGACATGGCATATGTAATATAGAGCATAATAAACTACTGATTCATGTTGGTGAACTAAGTCATGTCCACTGGATAAGCAAAACAAGAGCTGTGGGGAGAACTGAAGAAAAGTTTTTTTATAAAACATTTTAAAGTTAGGGTTATTGTAAAATGAAACTAAAATAGGATAAGTGTATGGCTTTAAGTTAGTAATTATCACAGAGGAAAATTTATTGGAGTTCCTCTGTTCCTGATTCGATTTAGTTTTGTTTTGTTTCGTTTGTAACCTAAAGCCAATAAAATACAAAAGGTAACTCTGGAGCAAACTAGAGGTTATCTTCAAAACAAGGGGGCTTTCATTTAGTTATTGTGGACTTGGTAACTTGGTAAACAATATGTAAGTGTAACTATGCAGATGAAGCTAGTAAAGATTCTGGGCTGGAGAAGGTTCAGAGTACTGGTTACTCTGACAGAGAACCCTGGTATAATTTCCATCAGTGACACAGCTTCTCACAACTGCTTGTAACTCCAGCCCCAGAGAACTTTCTGTGGCCTTCGCTAGTACCAAACATGCATGTGGTTCACAGCCATTTCACATAGCCAAAATATTCATGCATATAATCAAAATTTAAAATAAAAAATGTAATATGGTGGTTTGAATAGGAATGGTCCCCATAAACTCATGTGTTTGAATGCTTGGCCAACAGGTAGTGGCACTATTAGGAGGTATGTCCTTTTTGGAATAGGTATATTCTTGTTGGAGGAAGTATAACACTTTGAAAGTGGTTTTTGAAGTCTCAAAAGCTAGGCCTAGTAAGGCAGTATCCTTCTGCTGCCTATGGATGGAGATGTAGAACTCTCAGCTCCTTCTCTAGCATCATGTCTGCTTCCCTACAGCCATGCTTATTGCCATGACAAGAATGGCCTAAACCTCTGAAAATGTAAGCCAGTTACAATTAAATGTCTTCCCCTACAAGAGTTGCTATGGTCAAGGTGTCTCTTCACAGCACTAGAAATCCTAAGAAAGACATGTAATTAAACGGTCACATAAAAATCCAGGTTCTCTGGCACCCAAAAGTTTGATCGCCTTTAAAGACAAAAAGGTCAACAATACAATATATGAAAATGCAATGATGAAGCGCATTACTTCATATGCTGTGCTGGTTAATTTTATTTCAACTTAGTATATACTAGACTCATTTTTGATTATGAAAACCCAATTGAAAAAATTGTCACTACCAGATTGGCTTGTGGGCAAGGCTATGGTAAATCTTTCTTGTTTGATGATGTGTGGGGGGGTAGGGAGCAGGGAGCAATGCCACCCCTGAAGTTGGTAGTCTTGAGTGCCCACCTATAACTCCAGTTCCAGAGAATTTAGTGCCCTCTTGGATTTCACAGCATCTGCACACTCAATATATGCATATCTCCCCAGCCCTACACACACATGTGCACTCTCTCTCTCTCTCTCTCTCTCTCTCTCTCTCTCTCTCTCTCTCTTAAACAATTAAAAATAAATTAAATCATTAAAGTTGTACAAAATATTAGATTTTAACAGTATATCCTTTTGTTTCACTTCATTAAATTAGTAATAAAGTAAAGTTATTCAGAACTGGTCCTAGATGAATCCCTGCATAGATATTCATGATTTTAAATATTGTGGTCTTGAGAGTAATATTAAAATACAAACATTTTCTTAAAAAAATTAAAATTGAAAAACCTACAGCTTCTCATAGATTTGTTGTCTTAAATTGGTCAACCTCAGGAAGAGGAAAATTCTTCAAGTGGGTCAGAAATTCCCTGAAAAGGATCAGAACTCTGTAATACCTCTCCCAATTTTGTGGCGAGGTAGCATGTACTATAGATCAGTACTAAAGCTATTTTTCATTGTAAATGTCATCATGAATAATCAGGTCAGGACCTAAATGATTTCAAATGCTCCACTTCAAACACTGCTACTATAAAAGCAAATGTTATGCCAAAGAGAATCAGGAAAATTACTGAGAAGACTGGCATGAAATCCAGTGAGTTGATGTCTGCTTTCAAACTGTTACTAATTAATCCTTGCAGTGTAAAGTATATGTTCTTATCATCCTTGCAATTTGTTCTACCATAGAAGGAAGAGTAATCTAGTGGAAAGAACATTGGTTTCTTGGGCCAGTTCTATAATTATGTATCTGGAGAGTCAATACTTGATGTGATAACTTTCAGCTGTGCCAAATTACCTGTACTAGAACTACATTTCCGATATTTCCTTTCCCTGGGCTAGAATTGACCCCAAGAGACATTTACATGAGCTTTAAAAGGTAAAAGTGAGCAGACGACTTTGTGCTCTGAAGGTCAATGCAAGACTTTATGCACAGTTATAGTACACACTCTTCGCTTTCCTTATATTGGCTCACCTTGTTGGCATGAGGCACCAGTTGTCTTGTCTCTCACTAGATCTTGTGCTTTAGTTTCCCAGTAGGATTTATGTGTGAGTCAGGTCTGTGTGCAGTTCTAAAGCAAAATACTATAAATATTATTAAAGTATGGTTACTATCATAATTATTATTTTTGACCTTATGTAACGATTATTCATTAAATAAATGGTTACAATTCTTTTCTACATAATAATACTTATTGGGCACTTTCCATACGACAGACACTGTGTTATAGCTATATAGGTTAATTTTGCTTATTTCTAAGAAAAACCTCTCATAATTCAGAACTTAATTTCCCATGCTCTGTATGGCTGATATGCTAAAACATATAACTCCTGTCTTCAAGGAGTTTTGAATGTAATATAAAACATTCTAGTATACTGAATGTAGTTACATAGAGTTATTACATTTGACTGCATAGCAGAACACATAAATCAGACATTGTGTTGGAGCTGCGCTATGAAAGAAAATTTGGATATACTTAGGGAAAAGGGGGAAAAAGCTTTTCAGGCAGATAAACATACTCTGGGCAATGACATGGGTGAATGAATAACATATCATGTTTGTTGATATTGTGAAATAGGATGGCCAGAGAAAAAGACCTGAGAATGTGGAAAAAATACAAAAAATGTAAAGCCAAAGGAGGAAGAAGGGGTTCAATTGTTTTGTTTTGATCAATGTTCTGCTTAACGCTGAATTATGAACATTGGTGCTGAAAAGTTGACTCAGTTGTTAACAAAGCATTTGCCATTCTTGCAGAATACCCATGTTTGGTTCCCAGTATCCAGGTCAGGCAGTTCACAGCCACTTGTAACTATAGTTTTAGGGAATTTAACACCCTCTTTTGACCTCTTCGTTCATCCACATGTACTCACATATACATACACACATACAATTAAAAAAATAAAAATGAGTCATAAAATTGTGATTATTGTCATAATTCTATGAAGAACCATTATTGTTTCAGGGGAAATTGACTTGGTCAGGTGAAATTTTATAAGCTTCATAGTCTTGGAGTTAAAACAGATTAGATACAGTGAAAACATCATACTGAGAGGAATGAATAAAGTAATTAATGTGTATAGCATTTTGAGTCAAGACATGCTACCTGGAGAAGTAAATTTGAGAAGGCTTGTTCCTTACCAGCTTGACTTTGGCCCAGACACAGCACACAACTACTAGATGAACCTTCCTAAGTGACTTGGAACCATTACTAAAGCTGGTAAGCATTTATTTAAGAAAACAAACAAAACAAAACAAACAAACAAGAAACCGTGCCACTGTCAAAGTTCATGTCATGTAAATGTGTGTTTGCTCCAAAGTTCAAATGTTAAAAATAATGCCCAATGTGATATTAATGTACGGGGGTGGGGGCAGGACACTAAGAGGTAGTTAAGTTATAGGGCTCCTCCTGACATGAAAAGAATTAATGTCCTTTAAAAGCGGTTATATACAGCATCAATTTCTCACTTGCCTCTTTGTCTTCTATTAGGTGAAGAAACAATATTATTCCCTTTCAGATGGCTGCATAAGTATCACCAACAAAATGGAAAGCCACCATCACTTTATAAGTGACATCCTGGTGATTGGAGTTGTCAACCTCTAGATCTGTAAGAAAATAGTTACTCCTCCTCCTCCTCCTCCCCTCCCCCTCTCCCTCCTTTCCCTCTTCCTCCTTCTCCATTGATTATTATTATTTAATCTCAGGCGCTTTACTATGGCTGCAAAACTCTAAGTAGACCTTGAACTCACAGAGCTGCTATGTACATATGGATTTTGAGTTAAAGCTTTCCCATAGGACATTAGCTTAGCTAATGGGTTTAATTTGGTAGATATAGATTTGACTCCTGAGTCAGTAGGTAGTGACATTGGTCAAAGTATTTAACCTTGATGATTTTCAAGTGTCTAATCCATGAAGACCTTAACAAATCAGAACCTGAGTTATTTTTAAAATAATAAAACAAGGTATGAAATATATAGAATACTTGACTTGTTTTCTTTGAAACAACTGGTCACCCATACACATTTGTCCTCTTACCTCTTTTGTTCCTTTCCTCACCTGTAAGTGCAGTGTTATTCATGTGTCAAATGGTGCTCTTCTTTGCTGTGGGGAAATACCTGAGTTAAGGAAGAGGGGAAAAAACTTAGAAAGGGACTGGAGAGATAGCTCGATATTTAAGTTGTTGTTGGTGTTGTGAAAAACCCTGTTTCTGCTCCCAGCCACCAAATGATGGCTCATAACTACCCATAACTCTAGTTCCAGGTCATCTGATACCTTCTTCTGGCACACATGTAGTTCACATGCATTCATATAGGCAAAACAGTCATACACATAAAGTAAAAATATAAGCAAGTCTTTTTTTTAAAAAAAATTAAAAGGAAGAAAGATTTATTTGCACTTGCAGGTTTTTTCATAATAGAAGTCCATGGTTTCTTGGCCTGAGAGTTTTAGGCTAATGTTGAAGCAGAACACCATGGCAGGAAGCACATGTAGAGTAGAGGAACTTACCTCATAGCATGACAGCTGTGAAGTTGAAAGAAAGGAGCAAGGTTCAAAGTATACTCACAGTACTCACTTGCTTGTAATGACTTACTTTTCTTTATCATGGGCCCAACCTTCTACTATTGCAACCACCAATCAAGGTACTGCTAAGTTACGAATCCATGAGAGGACTAATGCAGCGATGAGTGAAAGCTATCATGCTCTCATAAGCTCTGAACACTGCTGCACTGAGAACCAAGTTTTCAACACATGTGTTTTTGGGAAAGGATAATATTCAATGTCCAAAATATAACAGGTCCTATAACATATGTGATTATCATATATATTAACCTCAGAGAGTAGTAAATATATTGTCATGGTATTCATTTAATATTTATTATTTTGTTTCTTAGAAAGATATGTTATTTTCTGATATTCATGAAAAATAAGAATATAAATCTTATGTAATTTGAGCAAAAATCCCAAATGAGGAGTTATATATGCAGAATAGAAGCCAGAGAATAAAGGCAGATTTTAACTAGGAATAATTTTGAATTTGAAAGTTAAAATCTCAGGATAATATGTGGAACATTCCATCTATATTTTAATTATAGGAATCACATTTAATCTTCTTTTCCTTGATATATTCTTATGATTTTAAAATCAGGAGCTGTTTTTCAAATTTATATTACAGCTCACTCTGCCCTTGATATAACAAATCCAAAATGCTTTTGGCCACACTATTGGTCTCCAAGCTCCTCAGGACTAAAATTGACAGCTGAACTCTGCTCAAGGGAGCAATGTAGAGATTAATGCTACTTTGAATTTTTACCATTCACAGCATTTCTATTAGACTCATAATAATTGACCCTTGTGTGTGGATTCTCCACTTGGGAATCATGACAGAATTAGCACCTCATAAAATGGCACCTGCTCAATTGTCCCTTCACAAGTATGATAAAAATACCTAAATTCATAAATGCAATAGAAAATGCTGCCATAATGATGATAATGGATCTCTTTGGGTCCACAGTGTTCTATCTATGGCCCTATGAGAGCTTTCCCATCATTCTTTTATTTCCTTAACTAAAAAGATTACAAAAGTTTGATGTAAAGCCATAAAATGAAGCCATTTGGTACCAAGTCAATCCTCCCTCTTAGCCCATTCTAGAGTGACTAGGCATTTTAATTAGTTTAAATCTATTTTGTCCATGAGTAATTTTAATGAGTGTTTTTTTGGCAGTGCTGTTCTATACTGCTTTAAACTTGCATATATTTATTCTAAGTTTTTTTCTTTCATCCCTTATGCAATTTGGTTGATTTTCAAATGAGAACAAGGTATCTTGGGGCTATTTTATTAAGTTACTCAATGAGTTTAGGTTGGTTGAAAGCACAGTATCAAAGGGAATTGTTTATATTCAAAATATAATTAGTCATATAGCAAGTCCCAACTAGCAGTGGCATCATGAGCCTAGCGTTTTTTACATGGGTGTTTTCCCTTCACATTTTTTTCTCCTAGCTATAACAAGACATAAATCTATCAAGAGACATGTAGACCAAAAGACCTAGACAAGAATGCTCATAAAGCCATATTTCTAATAGCCACCAGCCACCACCACCAGCCACATAATTCTCTACCAGCTACAGAACAAATAACTGCATCACAGTATAATTAGCTAATGGAATACTATAGAACAGCAGCAAAAATCTACTCAGATATCCAAGGGCAGATAATGAAATGAAAGGTTCAATGTCTAAATCCCAACACAGAAAAGTATTAATTGCTTTTACACCCACAAAGTTCAAATACAAGAATGGTAGTTAGATGGTGCGAGACAATAAAGTAGCAGCTGCAGCTGAAATAAAATGGGTAAAAGCAAGGTTGCTGAAGGTGTATATCTTTCACATGTACATGTATGTTCTATGGATACAGTGTGTGTATATATGTGTGCATGTTTGTGCATGTATGTGTGTGTTTGCAGATATATTGCAGGTATGCATGTGTGGAGGTCAGAGATCTATTTCAGGTGTCTTAATCCATCACTGTCCACCCTGATTTTTGGATCATGATTTCATACCAAACCAGGAACTCACTGCCTGGCTTGCCCATGAGCTCCAAGAGATCTTTCTGTCTTTGTGCCCCATCTTCCCCCCTGGACTGAAGTCACAGACTAATGAGACTGTTCCAAGCTTTTATGTAAGTGTCGGTGATCTACCATGATATCACCAGGCTTGTGTAACGGGTACTTATTGACTTCGCCATTGTCAGAGCCTTGACAGTCTGTGTCTTTATATGAGTAGTAGTTACAGAGATGTGTTCAGTTCATGAAAACCCGCTACTATCTGTGTGCTTCACTGAATCCATATATAAATTCAGTAAATTTAAAATTGGCAGGGCAGGAGTTTTTCATCCATTGGTCCAATTATTTCTTAGTCATGTTGAATATGAGAAAGCATAAGGAATTTCTGGCTGAGAATGATGACTGATGACCATGAAAACAGTTTTGGCTCACATTTAGGTACCAGAAAACTCATCAGCAAGAATATAAAAGTGAGTTTAGTCATAAAAGTGAAAATACCACTGGCTCAATAAGCCAACAATTATACACGAATTGCCAATTTTATACTGCCCAAAATAGGTGCCTCCCATTGCTCGATGGCACAAATAAGCCTGTTAGGGAGGAATAAACTGTTGTCAGTTGGGCAGGGATCTTTGAAAACATTCCTTCAAAAACTGGTCTGCCATCTGGATAGGAGGTTTACAGCCTCAACGCTGCATGATTGTCTATTAAAAGGACACATGAATGGGAGACAATGAGGAAGAATAAATATGAGAATTCTGCACTTACCAAGCCAAAACATGAACCTCTCCAGCAAGTCCAGACGCTGGAATCTTTGTCAACCCATCATGTAAAAGACCTGATGGGAACAAGTTCTGGAATGCAGCAGAGGAATAGTGTTTGCTGCCCTAAAGATGTGCTGTTCCATATAAAAAGGAAAGCCATCAGCCTGTCCTTAACTAACTTGTTAGAGGGTTTTCTCTTCATGGGTTTTAAAATCAAATCTAGAGAATTTCTCTTGATTTTAACATTGAATTGGAATAAAAATGTTCATTTGAAATTTATGTCTATCTACAAGTACAGGAAGAAAAAAAATTCCATAACCTGACAAAGTACCCAATAATTATTTATAAGCATGTCCCCTCACGGAATCTTATGATAAAGTGATACTCTGAATCAAGTACAGTGCTCTCTCTGTAAGTAAAATATTGATTAATAGTCATACCTTTTTTTTTTATTAACTTGAGAATTTCTTATATACATTTCGAGTGTTATTCCCTTTCCCGGTTTCCGGGCAAACATCCCCCTCCCCTTCCTTATGAGTGTTCCCCTCCCCATCCTCCCCCCATTGCTGCCCTCCCCCCAACAATCTACTTCACTGGGGGTTCAGTCTTAGCAGGACCCAGGGCTTCCCCTTCCACTGGTGCTCTTACTAGGATATTCATTGCTACCTATGAGGTCAGAGTCCAGGGTCAGTCCATGTATAGTCTTTAGGTAGTGGCTTAGTCCCTGGAAGCTCTGGTTGCTTGGCATTGTTGTACTTTTGGGGTCTCGAGCCCCTTCAAGCTCTTCCAGTTCTTTCTCTGATTCCTTCAACCGGGGTCCTATTCTCAGTTCAGTGGTTTGCTGCTGGCATTCGCCTCTGTATTTGCTGTATTCTGGCTGTGTCTTTCAGGAGCGATCTACATCCGGCTCCTGTCAGCCTGCACTTCTTTGCTTCATCCATCTTGTCTAATTGGGTGGCTGTATATGTATGGGCCACATGTGGGGCAGGCTCTGAATGGGTGTTCCTTCAGTCTCTGTTTTAATCTTTGCCTCTCTATTCCCTGCCAAGGGTATTCTTGTTCCCCTTTTAAAGAAGGAGTGAAGCATTCACATTTTGATCATCCGTCTTGAGTTTCATGTGCTCTAGGCATCTAGGGTAATTCAAGCATTTGGGCTAATAGCCACTTATCAATGAGTGCATACCATGTGTGTTTTTCTGTGATTGGGTTACCTCACTCAGGATGATGTTTTCCAGTTCCAACCATTTGCCTACGAATTTCATAAAGTCATTGTTTTTGATAGCTGAGTAATATTCCATTGTGTAGATGTACCACATTTTCTGTATCCATTCCTCTGTTAAAGGGCATCTGGGTTCTTTCCAGCTTCTGGCTATTATAAATAAGGCTGCAATGAACATAGTGGAGCAAGTGCCTTTTTTATATGTTGGGGCATCATTTGGATATATGCCCAAGCGAGGTATAGCTGGATCCTCAGGCAGTTCAATGTCCAATTTTCTGAGGAACCTCCAGACTGATTTCCAGAATGGTTGTACCAGTCTGCAATCCCACCAACAATGGAGGAGTGTTCCTCTTTCTCCGCATCCTCGCCAGCATCTGCTGTCACCTGAGTTTTTGATCTTAGCCATTCTCACTGGTGTAAGGTGAAATCTCAGGGTTGTTTTGATTTGCATTTCCCTTATGACTAAAGATGTTGAACATTTCTTTAGGTGTTTCTCCGCCATTCGACATTCCTCAGCTGTGAATTCTTTGTTTAGCTCTGAACCCCATTTTTTAATAGGGTTATTTGTCTCCCTGCAGTCTAACTTCTTGAGTTCTTTGTATATTTTGGATATAAGGCCTCTATCTGTTGTAGGATTGGTAAAGATCTTTTCCCAATCTGTTGGTTGCCGTTTTGTCCTAACCACAGTGTCCTTTGCCTTACAGAAGCTTTGCAGTTTTATGAGATCCCATTTGTCGATTCTTGATCTTAGAGCATAAGCCATTGGTGTTTTGTTCAGGAAATTTTCTCCAGTGCCCATGTGTTCCAGATGCTTCCCTAGTTTTTCTTCTATTAGTTTGAGTGTATCTGGTTTGATGTGCAGGTCCTTGATCCACTTGGACTTAAGCTTTGTACAGGGTGATAAGCATGGATCGATCTGCATTCTTCTACATGTTGCCCTCCAGTTGAACCAGCACCATTTGCTGAAAATGCTATCTTTTTTCCATTGGATGGTTTTGGCTCCTTTGTCAAAAATCAAGTGCCCATAGGTGTGTGGGTTCATTTCTGGGTCTTCAATTTTATTCCATTGGTCTATCTGTCTGTCTCTGTACCAACACCATGCAGTTTTTATCACTATTGCTCTGTAATACTGCTTGAGTTCAGGGATAGTGATTCCCTCTGAAGTCCTTTTATTGTTGAGGATAATTTTAGCTATCCTGGGTTTTTTGTTATTCCAGATGAATTTGCAAATTGTTCTGTCTAATTCTTTGAAGAATTGGATTGGTATTTTGATGGGGATTGCATTGAATCTGTAGATTGCTTTTGGTAAAATGGCCATTTTTACTATATTAATCCTGCCAATCCATGAGCATGGGAGATCTTTCCATCTTCTGAGGACTTCTTCAATTTCTTTCTTCAGAGTCTTGAAGTTCTTCTTGTACAAATCTTTTACTTGCTTGGTTAAAGTCACACCGAGGTACTTTATATTTTTTGGGTCTATTATGAAGGGTGTCATTTCCCTAATTTCTTTCTCGAATTGTTTCTCTTTTGTGTAGAGGAAGGCTACTGATTTATTTGAGTTAATTTTATACCCAGCCACTTTGCTGAAGTTGTTTATCAGCTTTAGTATTTCTCTGGTGGAACTTTTGGGATCACTTAAATATACTATCATATCATCTGCAAATAGTGATATTTTGACTTCTTCTTTTCCAATCTGTATCCCCTTGACCTCCTTTTGTTGTCTGATTGCTCTGGCTAGAACTTCAAGAGGTATATTAAATAAGTAGGGAGAGAGTGGGCAGCCTTGTCTAGTCCCTGATTTTAGTGGGATTGCTTCAAAAAGTTTCTCTCCATTTAGTTTAATGTTAGCAGCTGGTTTGCTGTATATGGCTTTTACTATGTTTAGGTATAGGCCTTGAATTCCTATTCTTTCCAGGACTTTTATCATGAAGGGGTGTTGAATTTTGTCAAATGCTTTCTCAGCTTCTAATGAAATGATCATGTGGTTTTGTTCTTTCAGTTTGTTTATATAATGGATCACGTTGATGGTTTTCCGTATATTAAACCATCCCTGCATGCCTGGGATGAAGCCTACTTGGTCATGGTGGATGATTGTTTTGATGTGCTCTTGGATTCGGTTTGCCAGTATTTTATTGAGTATTTTTGCGTCGATATTCGTAAGGGAAATTCGTCTGAAGTTCTCTTTCTTTGTTGGGTCTTTGTGTGGTTTAGGTATAAGAGTAATTGTGGCTTCATAGAAGGAATTCGGTAGTGCTCCATCTGTTTCAATTTTGTGGAATAGTTTAGATAATATTGGTATGAGGTCTTCTATGAAGGTCTGATAGAATTCTGCACTAAACCCGTCTGGACCTGGGCTCTTTTTGGTTGGGAGACCTTTAATGACTGCTTCTGTTTCCTTAGGAGTTATGGGGTTGTTTAACTGGTTTATCTGTTCCTGATTTAACTTCGGGACCTGGTATCTGTCTAGGAAACTGTCCATTTCCTGCAGATTTTCAAGTTTTGTTGAATATAGGCT
Organism: Rattus norvegicus; assembly: GCF_021556685.1. Lineage (NCBI taxonomy): Eukaryota > Metazoa > Chordata > Mammalia > Rodentia > Muridae > Rattus > Rattus norvegicus. The sequence goes on from NC_141554.1 coordinate 58,923,510, forward strand.
TTTATAGTAAGATCTGATGATTTTTTGAATTTCCTCTGAATCTGTAGTTATGTCTCCCTTTTCATTTCTGATTTTGTTAATTTGGACACACTCTCTGTTAGTCTGGCTAAGGGTTTATCTATCTTGTTGATTTTCTCAAAGAACCAAATTTTGGTTCTGTTGATTCTTTTATGTTCCTTTTTGTTTCTACTTTTTTGATTTCAGCTCTGAGTTTGATTATTTCCTGCCTTCTACTCCTCCTGGCTGTATTTGCTTCTTTTTGTTCTAGAGATTTTAGGAGTGCTGTCAAGCTGCTGACATATGCTCTTTCCTGTTTCTTTCTGCAGGCACTCAGCGCTATGAGTTTTCCTCTTAGCACAGCTTTCATTGTGTCCCATAAGTTTGGGTATGTTGTACCTTCATTTTCATTAAATTCTAAAAAGTCTTTAATTTCTTTCTTTATTTCTTCCTTGACCAGGTTATCATTGAGTAGAGCATTGTTCAATTTCCACGTATATGTGGGCATTCTTCCTTTATTGTTATTGAAGCTAGGTCTTGGTGGTCCGATAGCACGCATGGGATTATTTCTATCTTTCTGTACCTGTTGAGGCCCGTTTTTTGACCAATTATATGGTCAATTTTGGAGAAAGTACCATGAGGAGCTGAGAAGAAGGTATATCCTTTTGCTTTAGGGTAGAATGTTCTATAAATATCTGTTAAGTCCATTTGGCTCATGACTTTTCTTAGTCTGTCTACGTCTCTGTTTAATTTCTGTTTCCGTGATCTGTCCATTGAGGAGAGTGGGGTGTTGAAGTCTCCTACTATTATTGTGTGAGGTGCAATGTGTGTTTTGAGCTTTAGTAAGGTTTCTTTTACGTATGTAGGTGCCCTTGTATTTGGGGCATTGATATTTAGGATTGAGAGTTCATCTTGGTGGATTTTTCCTTTGATGAATATGAAGTGTCCTTCCTTATCTTTTTTGATGAATTTTAGTTGAAAATTGATTTTATTTGATATTAGAATGGCTACTCCAGTATGCTTCTTCTGACCATTTGCTTGGAAAGTTGTTTTCCAGCCTTTCACTCTGAGGTAGTGTCTGTCTTTGTCTCTGAGGTGTGTTTCCTGTAGGCAGCAGAATGCAGGGTCCTCGTTGCGTATCCAGTTTGATAATCTATGTCTTTTTATTGGGGAGTTGAGGCCATTGATGTTGAGAGATATTAAGGAATAGTGATTATTGCTTCCTGTTATATTCATATTTGGATGTGAGTTTTTGTTTGTGTGCTCTTCTTCTCTATGTTTTGTTGCCATGACGATTAGTTTCTTGTTTCTTCTAGGGTATAGCTTGCCTCCTTATGTTGGGCTTTACCATTTATTATCCTTTGTAGTGCTGGATTTGTAGAAAGATATTGTGTAAATTTTTTTTGTCATGGAATATCTTGGTTTCTCCATCTATGTTAATTGAGAGTTTTGCAGGATACAGTAACCTGGGCTGGCATTTGTGTTCTCTTAGGGTCTGTATGACGTCCGTCCAGGATCTTCTGGCTTTCGTAGTTTCTTGTGAAAAGTCTGGTGTAATTCTGATAGGTCTGCCTTTATATGTTACTTGACCTTTTTCATTTACTGCTTTTAATATTCTTTCTTTATTATGTGCGTTTGGTGTTTTGATTATTATGTGATGGGAGGTGTTTCTTTTCTGGTCCAATCTATTTGGAGTTCTGTAGGCTTCTTGTATGCCTATGGGTATCTCTTTTTTTAGGTTAGGGAAGTTTTCTTCTATGATTTTGTTGAAGATATTTACTGGTCCTTTGAGCTGGGAGTCTTCACTCTCTTCTATACCTATTATACTTAGGTTTGATCTTCTCATTGAGTCCTGGATTTCCTGTATGTTTTGGACCAGTAGCTTTTTCCGCTTTACATTATCTTTGACAGTTGAGTCAATGATTTCTATGGAATCTTCTGCTCCTGAGATTCTCTCTTCCATCTCTTGCATTCTGTTGGTGAAGCTCGTATCTATAGCTCCTTGTCTCTTCTTTTGGTTTTCTATATGCAGGGTTATTTCCATGTGTTCTTTCTTGATTGCTTCTATTTCCATTTTTAATTCCTTCAACTGTTTGATTGTGTTTTCCTGGAATTCTTTCAGGGATTTTTGCAATTCCTTTCTGTAGGCTTCTACTTGTTCTCTAAGGGAGTTCTTCATGTCTTTCTTGAAGTCCTCCAGCATCATGATCAAATATGATTTTGAGACTAGATCTTGCTTTTCTGGTGTGTTTGGATATTCAGTGTTTGCTTTGGTGGGAGAATTGGGCTCGATGATGCCATGTAGTCTTGGTTTCTGTTGCTTGTGTTCCTACGCTTGCCTCTTGCCATCAGATTATCTCTAGTGTTACTTTGTTCTGCTATTTCTGACATTGGCTAGGCTGTCCTATAAGCCTGTGTGTCAGGAGTGCTGTAGACCTATTTTCCTGTTTTCTTTCAGCCAGTTATGGGCATAGAGTGTTCTGTTTTCGGGTGTGTAGTTTTCCTATCTACAGGCCTTCAGCTGTTCCTGTGGGCCTGTGTCTGGTGTTCACCAGGCAGGTCACTTGCAGCAGAAAAGTTGGTCTTACCTGTGGTCCCGAGGCTCAAGTTTGCTCGTGGGGTGCTGCCTACGAGCTCTCCGTGGCGGCAGCAACCAGGAAGATCTGCGCCGTCGTTTCTGGGAGCCTGTGTGCACCAGGGTTTCAGATGGCATTTGGTGTTTTCCTCTGGCATCAGAGATGTGTGCAGAGTGCAGTCTCTTCTGGTTTCCCAGGCGTGCCTGCCTCTCTGTAGGTTTAGCTCTCCCTCCCACGGGATTTGGGTGCAGAGAACTGTTTATCCGGTCTGTCCCTTCAGGTTCCAGCGGTGTCTTAGAAGCAGTGGATCTGCTGCTCCTGGGCCCTCCTCTACGGGGACCCAGAGGCCGTATACAGTTTCCTCTTGGGCCAGGGATGTGAGCAGGGGTGGGCAGTGTTGGTGTTCTCTTCAGCTCTGCAGCCTCAGGAGTGCCCACCTGACCAGGTGGTGAGGTCTCTCTCCCACGGGGTTTGGGAGCAGAGAGCTGCTGCGGGCCGGGATCCGTGGGTTTGGGACTCCCGGTAAACACAGGAAGTGCCCGGTCCTAGAGGAATTTTGCCTCTGTGTGTCCTGAGTTCACGAGGCAGGTCTCTTGCAGCAGAAAAGTTGGTCTTACCTGTGGTCCCGAAGCTCAAGTTTGCTCGTGGGGTGCTGCCTATGAGGTCTCCATGGCGGCAGCAACCAGGAAGATCTACGCCTCCGTTTCCGGGAGTCTCCGTGCACCAGGGTTCCAGATGGGGTTTGGTGTTTTCCTCTGGCATCAGAGATGTGTGCAGAGTGCAGACTCTTCTGGTTTCCCAGGCGTGTCTGCCTCTCTGTAGGTTTAGCTCTCCCTCCCACGGGATTTGGGTGCAGAGAACTGTTTATCTGGTCTGTCCCTTCAGGTTCCGGCAGTGTCCCATACCTTTTTCTTATAGCAAAGTAGTTTTGCAATCACTCTTCTGGATTCAGGAAATGTCTTTGCAATATTTGACATTATACAAGTTTATCACAGGTATTAGTTGACGCTATACTTGTATATTCCCAGTCATTCCCTGGGTGACATTTCTTAGGAAATTTCCTCTATTACTCCTATAATTTTTAGTGCTTCAAAGAAAATTCATATGCCCTCTTCTTGTGTGTGCTATTATACTTTAAATGTTGAGTAATCTTGTGATCAGCAATGTGAATAATGCATGGCATTCTTTTATACATCACTCAATTTAAGTGCTTACAGATGAATGGAGATGAAACATTACAATGTCTTCATATATTTTATATTTATTTTATTTTTTTCATTAAATACTTTATTTACCTTACATCTAGATAGCAGTTTCTCCTTCCTCCTCTCCTCCCAGGCTCTTCCTTTCCTCTTCTCTTCCTCTACCCCCTCCCTTTCTTCTCTAAGAAGCATTGGCTTTCCAAGGGATATGAACCTGCTTTGGCATAACAAGTTGCTGTAGACTTAGGTGCATCTTCTTTTATTGAAGCTATACAAAGCAGCCCAGCTAGGGAAAAGAGATCACACAGTCAAAAATAGCCAGTGTTCACACATCATAAGGGATCCCACATGAAGACCAAGCTGCACATCTGATATATATATATATATATATATATATATATATATATATATATATATATATATATCAGTGTGTGTGTGTGTGTGTGTGTGTGTGTGTGCCTAGGTCTGTCCTATACATGCTTTTTGGTTGGTGGTTCATTTTCACTGAACTTCTATGGGACCAGGTTAGTTGATTCTGTAGGTTTTCTTGTGGTGTCCCTGACCTGTCTGGGTCCTTCAATCCTTCCTCCCTAATCTTCTACAGGATTTCCTGAGCTCCACTTAATGTTTAGTTGTGGGTCTCTGCATCTGTTTCCATCAACTGCTGGAGGAAGTCTCTCAGATGATCGTTACTCTAGTCTCTCTCTCTCTCTCTCTCTCTCTCTCTCTCTCTCTCTCTCTCTCTCCATGGGTCTAAAGTTGGGCCTGTCATTTGCTGGCCATTCCCCCATCTTCTTATCCATGATTATCCCTGTGTATCTTGTAGGCAAGAAAAATTGTGGGTCTAAGGTTTTATGCTTGGGTTGGTGTCACCATGCCTCCACTAGAATTCTTTCCTGGTCACAGGAGGTCGTCATTTCAGGCTCCATATTCCCTATTTGTAGAAGTCTTAGCTAGGGTCAACATCATAGGTTTCTGAGAGTTTTCATTGCCCTGGTGTGATGGTTTGTAGATGCTTGACCCAAGGAGTGGCACTATAAGGAGGTATGGTCTGTTGAAGTAGGTATGGCCCTGTTCTTGTAGGTGTGGCCGTGGGCTTTAATATCCTAGTCATAGCTGCCTGGAAGTCAGTATTCTGCTAGCAGCCTTCAGATGAAGATGTAGAACTCTTAGCTCTTCCTGTAACATGCCTGCCTGGATGCTGCCATGTTCCTGCCTTTATGATAATGGACTAAATCTCTGACCCTGTAAGCTAGCCCCAATTAAATGTGTTTTATTAGACTTGCCTTGGTCATGGTGTCTGTTCACAGCAGTAAAACCCTAACTAAGACAACAGATATTCACAGTTCAAAAGTCTCAAGGCCTTACTGGCGTCATTTCTAAATTTGGAATCTAGAATTACTAGGCTTCATTTTACCACAAAAAGCTAAAATGTTTGTGCTTCTTCTATTTTGAAGACACTGTTACAGTAGTATTATACTGATAATTGTGAGTAGCTTTTTCATTTATCTAAATATTTAATGTATATTGCAAAGTGATAGACTAAATCTAGTATTTAAATCAAATTAAAGATAAGGAATCATAGAATTTGTCTGGGATGAGTCTCTAGGCTCAATTCTTATTGCCTGCAAATTACATGATATAGGTGTTTTTAATAGCTAAATAGTATTTCATTGTATAAATGAAGCACATTTTCAATATCCATTCTTCATCTGAAGGACACCTGGTTTGTTTCTAGTTTCTGAGTATCATGAGTAGAGCTTTTATGAATATAGTTTAAGCAAGTGTTCTTGTGGTATTGTGGAATATCTTTTGGGTATATGGCCAGGAGTGGTAGAGCTGGGTCCTGAGGTAGAACTATTCCTAATTTTCTGAAAAACTGCCAACTGGTTTCCAGAGTGATTGTACAAGTCTGTACTTCCAGAAATGGAGAAGTATGGGGCAAGAGGACAGTGGCATCAGATGGAAGAACTGGTAAGGTAGAGTGAGCCCAAACCCAATGAAACTCAAAAGTGGCAAGGGTAGAAGTGGGGCCAGTTCCCTGAAAAACTACATGTTCTGCAACACATAAGCACAACACCCCACTGAGAGGACCATGGAAATCAGTCACATAGTATAAAAAAAACCTGGAGTTGTCCATGTTATTGTGGTATCTAGATAGACCGTGAGTGTTCAGCCAATGAGCTTCTCATCCTGGTCATTCCTTCCTGAACAGGTGTTTAAACCCTGGTTTACCCTGAGTAAGGTGTATGCACTTTTACCCACCATAGAATAAAGCAGTTTGAACAAGCATGGGCCATCTCTTTATCAAGGATCTCCACAGGGCAAGGTCTTCCTTGTAAAGAGCTTTGCCTAAATCTCCAGGAGAAGGCCCTCTTTCTTCCAGCCCCCCCTCTCCACTACTATACTCTCAGCACTCACTTGAAATTAAACCAGATTCTGTCCCAGTCCAAGTCTCTGCCTTCCTCTTCCTGCCTGGTGCTTCCTCGTGGGAAGCACAGACATGCAGTCAGCAGAGTGTTCCCATTACTCCACATCCTTTCCAGCCTGTGTTATCACTTGAGTTTTTGTTCTTAGCCATTCTGATGGGTATAAGATAGAATCTCAGAATTGCATTTCCCTGATGACTAAGGACTTTGCACAATCTCTTTAAGTGTTTCTCGGCCATTCGAGATTCCTCTGTTGAGAATAATCTGTTTACCTCTGTACCCCATCTTGTAACTGGTTTATTTGGTTTGCTGGCACCTAACTTCTTTATATATTTTGAACATTAGCCCTTTGTCAGATTAAAATTTGTGAAAATCTTTTCCCCATCTGTATGCTGCTGTTTTGTCCTATTGACAGTGACCTTTGACTTACAGAACGAAGCTATTCAGTTTCATGAAGTCCCAACTATTAATTATTGATCTTAATGCCTGGGCTGTTGGTTTTCATTCAGTGAGTTGTCTCCTGTGCTAATTAAAGGCTATTTCCTACTTTCTCTTCTATTAGGAGGAGAATGTCGGTTTCTCAGAAGTGCTGACACACCCAAGAGCACAGGTGAGATCACCATTTCTGCTCACATTCCTGGCCCAAGAGGAACGGGTCCAGAGCCCTCAGGACACAGGAACTGAGGAGCAGTCTGGGGCAGGTTCTTTCAGGTTTCTGCCTGTGCCCTGAGCTGACCCTGTGCCACAGGGAGAAAGGTGATTTCTCTCCTACTAGATTCAGTGTATACAGTTTTAGGTTGAGGTCTTTGATCCACATAGACTTGAGTTTTATGTAGTGTAATGGGCATTCTTCTATTTGCATTCCTCTGCATGCAGACATCTAGTTAGACCAGCACCATGTATTGAAGATGCTTTCCCTTTTTCCATTGTATAGGTTTGGCTTTTTTGTCAAAAATCAAGTGTCTTTAGGTGTGTGGGTTTACTTCTGCATCTTTGATTTGATTCCATTGATCAACCTGTATGTTTTTATGTTACTACCAAGCAGTTTTTATTACTCTCTGTATTACAGCTTGTGATCAAGGATGGTGATATGTCCAGAAGCTATTTTATTGTACAGGGGTGTTTTTAGCTATTTGTATTTGAAATATATATTTAGTATGAGAATTTTCTGGAAGTATATAGTATATTGTGATCCTATCCATACCTGCTCCAACTCTGTTCAGACAGTCTGACCCTGTCTCACTCCCAACATCATGTTCTCTTAAAAACCCATTGAGTCCAATTAGTGCTGGGTGTGTGGGAATCTGCTGGAGCATAGGCAACCTACCAGAGGCCACAGACCTGACCTTTCACTCAGCAGCCATCCACTGCTAACAGCTCCCCAGCTAGACATGAGTTTTCCTGAGTTTCACCATCATACATGCTGGGGTTTTTTGTTTTGTTTGTTGTTGTTGCTTGTATGGTTGTTTTATACTTCAAAGTCCTCTTTTCTCAAATGAAATACTTAGTATCATTTGCAAACTGTTCTGGTTTGCTTTCCATTAATGTGATAAAGTATTCTGGCCAAAACCAAGGAAAGTTTGTTTTGCTTATTTTCTATTAAATATTTTTCCTTATTTACATTTCAAATGCTATCCCCTTTCCTGGTTTCCCTTCCATAAACCTCTTATCCCATCTCCCTTCCCCCTTCTTCTATGAGAGTGTTCCCCCACCCCACTACATAACCCTTCCCACCTCCTCACCCTGACATTCCCCTACACTGGGAGGTACAACCTTTTGGCAGGACCAAGGGCTTCTCCTCCCATTAGTGCCCAACAAGGTCATCCTCTGCTACATATGTAATGGGAGCCATGGGTCTGTCCATGTGTACTCTAGATGGTGGTGTAGTCCCTGGGAACTCTGGTTCGTTGGCATTGTTGTTCTTCCTATGGGGTTGCAAACCACTTCAGCTCCTTCAGTCCTTTCTCTCCTCCAATGGTGACCCCATTCTCAGTTTAATAGTTGGCTGCAAGCATTCGTGTCTGTATTTGTCATGCTCTACAGAGCCTCTCAGGAGAGAGCTATATCAGACTCCTGTCAGCATGTACTTCTTGGTATCAGCAATATTGTCTGGATTTTGTGGCTGTATGTATATGGGCTGGATTCCCAGGTGAGATGGTCTGTGGATGGCTTTTCCTTCAGGCTCTGCTCCAAAGATTGTCTCTGTATTTCCTCTTATTAATATTTTTACGCCCCGCCACTCTAAGAAGGACTGAAGAATCCTCACTTTAGTCATCCTTCTTTTTTTTTTTTACATCTTTATTCACATTTCGATTGTTTTTCCCCTTCCCGGTTACCGGGCCAACATCCCCCTAGCCCCTCCCCTTCCCATTCTATATGGGCTTCCTCTCCCCATCCTCCCCCCATTACCATCCTCCCCCAAAAAATCTTGTTCACTGGGGATTCAGTCTTGGCAGGACCAAGGGCTTCCCCTTCCACTGGTGCTCTTACTAGGATATTCATTGCTACCTATGAGGTCAGAGCCCAGGGTCAGTCCATGTATAGTCTTTAGGTAGTGGCTTAGTCCCTGGAAGCTCTGGTTGCTTGGCATTGTTGTTCATATGGGGTCTCGAGCCCCTTCAAACTCTTCCAGTCCTTTCTCTGTTTCCTTCAATGGGGGTCCGTTCTCAGTTCAGTGGATTGATGCTGGCATTCGCCTCTGTATTTGCTGTATTCTGGCTGTGTCTCTCAGGAGAGATCTACATCTGGTTCCTGTTGGCCTGCACTTCTTTGCTTCATCCATCTTATCTAGTTTGGTGGCTGTATATGTATGGGCCACATGTGGGGCAGGCTCTAAATGGGTGTTTCTTTTGCCTCTGTTCTAAACTTTGCCTCCCTATTCCCTGCCAAGGGTATTCTCGTTTCCCTTTTAAAGAAAGAGTGAAGCATTTGCATTTTGGTCATCCTTCTTGAGTTTCATGTGTTCTGTGCATCTAGGGCAATTCAAGCATTTGGACTAATAACCACTTATCAATGAGTGCACACCATGTGTGTTTTTCTGTGATTGGGTACCTCACTCAGGATGATATTTTCCAGTTACATCCACTTGCCTATGAATTTCATAAAGTCATTGTTTTTGATAGCTGAGTAATATTCCATTGTGCAGATGTACCACATTTTCTGTATCCAGTCCTCTGTTGAAGGGCATCTGGATTCTTTCCAGCTTCTGGCTATTATAAATAAGGCTGCAATGAACATAATGGAGCACGTATCTTTGTTATATGTTGGGGCATCTTGTGGGTATATGCCTAAGGGAGGTATAGCTGGGTCCTCAGGTAGTTCAATGTCCAATTTTCTGAGGAACCTCCAGACTGATTTCCAGATTGGGGTCTGCAATCCCACCAACAATGGAGGAGTGTTCCTCTTTCTCCACATCCTTGCCAGCATTTGCTGTCACCTGAGTTTTTGGTCTTAGCCATTCTCACTGGTATGAGGTGAAATCTCAGGGTTGTTTTGATTTGCATTTCCCTTATGATTAAAGATGTTGAACATTTCTTTAGGTGTTTCTCAGCCATTCGGCATTCCTCAGCTGTGAATTCTTTGTTTAGCTCTGAACCCCATTTTTAATAGGTTATTTGTCTCCCTGCGGTCTAACTTCATGAGTTCTTTGTATATTTTGGATATAAGGCCTCTATCTGTTGTAGGATTGGTAAAGATCTTTTCCCAATCTGTTGGTTGCCGTTTTGTCCTACCCACAGTGTCCTTTGCCTTACAGAAGCTTTGCAGTTTTATGAGATCCCATTTGTCGATTCTTGATCTTAGAGCATAAGCCATTGGTGTTTTGTTCAGGAAATTTTCTCCAGTGCCCATGTGTTCGAGATGCTTCCCCACTTTTTCTTCTATTAATTTGAGTGTATCTGGTTTGATGTGGAGGTCCTTGATCCACTTGGACTTAAGCTTTGTACAGGGTGATAAGCATGGATCGATCTGCATTCTTCTACATGCTGACCTCCAGTTGAACCAGCACCATTTGCTGAAAATCCTATCTTTTTCCCATTGGATGGTTTTGGCTCCTTTGTCAAAAATCAAGTGACCATAGGTGTGTGCTTTCATTTCTGGGTCTTCAATTCTATTCCACTGGTCTGTCTGTCTCTGTACCAATACCATGCAGTTTTTAATCACTATTGCTCTGTAATATTGCTTGAGTTCAGGGATAGTGATTCCCCCAGAAGTCCTTTTATTTTTGAGGATAGTTTTAGCTATCCTGGGTTTTTTGTTATTCCAGATGAATTTGCAAATTGTTCTGTCTAACTCTCTGAAGAATTGGTCATCCTTCTTCTTGAGCTTCATGTGGTTTGTGGATTGTAACATTGGGTAATCCAAACTTTTGGTCTAATATCCACTTATCAGTTAATGCATACCATGTGAGTTTTTTTGTGATTGGGTTACTTCACTCAGCATGATATTTTCTAGTTCCATCCATTTTTTTAAGAATTTCATGAAGTCATTGATTTTAATAGCTGAGTAGTATTCCACCGTGTAAATGTACCACATTTTCTGTATCCATTCCTCTGTTGAAGGGCATCTGAGATCTTCCCAGATTCTGGCTGTTATAAATAAGGCTGTTATGAACATAGTGGAGCATGTGTCTTTATTATATGCTGGAACATCTTTTGGGTATATGCCCAGGAGAAGTATAGCTGGGTCCTCAAGTAGTGGACTGTCTAAATTTCTGAGGAACCTCCAGAGTGGTTGTACCAGCTTCTAATTCCACTAACTATGGAGGTTTGTTGGTCTTTCTCTACATCCTTTCTATTTCTTTGGCTTATACATCCTGATCACAGTTCATCATTGAAGTAACTCAGGACAGATACACAAACAGGGTAGAGACCTAGAAGCAGGAACTCATGCAGAATTAATAGAGAAGTATTTCTTACTGGCTTGTTCCACACTGCTTTCTCAGCTTGCTTTCACCAGAGGTGGCACTTCTCGTGGCGGGCTGGACCCTTCCACAACAAATCATTAATAAAGAAAATGTGCCACAGATATGCCCACAAGCCCATTTGATGAAGACAATTTCTCAACTAATTTTCTGGCTTCCCAGGTTGTTGACAAAAACTAGCCAGCATAGCAGCCCCTCCAGAATATCATTCACATTGGACTTTCTCAGAAAAGTGTGGATGGTGGCTAAAGAGTATTTGATATATTCCAATCTCTTTACTTTTTTGAAGTTCTTGCTACTATGATTTACTTCTATAAAACAGAACTTTAGGAAGGGTAGAATTAATTCCACTGAGCTTTTGTTCTTCTTTTAATTACAAAAATGTAGTATTTTTAATAATATTCGTTCTCCTTCCCCAACTCTTCTCAAATCCTTTCCACCTCCCTACATACCCAACTTTATGTTCTCTCTCTCTCTCTCTCTCTCTCTCTCTCTCTCTCTCAACAATATATAAAACAATTGCCAAATCAAAACAAAACAAAAAGCAGACAAAACAAAAGGTACTCAGACACACACAGACACACAGACACACAGACACACAGACACACACACACACACACACACACACACAGACACACACACACATACACACCCCACGGAGTCTGTTTTATGTTGGCCAACTAATCTTTTTTTTCTTTTTTTTTATTAACTTGAGTATTTCTTTTTTTTTTTTTTTTTTTATTAACTTGAGTATTTCTTATATACATTTCGAGTGTTATTCCCTTTCCCGGTTTCCGGGCAAACATCCCCCTCCCCCCTCCCCTTCCTTATGGGTGTTCCCCTCCCAACCCTCCCCCCATTGCCGCCCTCCCCCCACCAGTCTAGTTCACTGGGGGTTCAGTCTTAGCAGGACCCAGGGCTTCCCCTTCCACTGGTGCTCTTACTAGGATATTCATTGCTACCTATGAGGTCAGAGTCCAGGGTCAGTCCATGTATAGTCTTTAGGTAGTGGCTTAGTCCCTGGAAGCTCTGGTTGCTTGACATTGTTGTACATATGGGGTCTCGAGCCCCTTCAAGCTCTTCCAGTTCTTTCTCTGATTCCTTCAACGGGGGTTCTATTCTCAGTTCAGTGGTTTGCTGCTGGCATTCGCCTCTGTATTTGCTGTATTCTGCCTGTGTCTCTCAGGAGCGATCTACATCCGGCTCCTGTCAGTCTGCACTTCTTTGCTTCATCCATCTTGTCTAATTGGGTGGCTGTATATGTATGGGCCACATGTGGGGCAGGCTCTGAATGGGTGTTCCTTCAGTCTCTGTTTTAATCTTTGCCTCTCTCTTCCCTGCCAAGGGTATTCTTGTTCCCCTTTTAAAGAAGGAGTGAAGCATACACATTTTGATCATCCGTCTTGAGTTTCATTTGTTCTAGGCATCTAGGGTAATTCAAGCATTTGGGCTAATAGCCACTTATCAATGAGTGCATACCATGTATGTCTTTCTGTGATTGGGTTAGCTCACTCAGGATGATGTTTTCCAGTTCCAACCATTTGCCTACGAATTTCATAAAGTCGTTGTTTTTGATAGCTGAGTAATATTCCATTGTGTAGATGTACCACATTTTCTGTATCCATTCCTCTGTTGAAGGGCATCTGGGTTCTTTCCAGCTTCTGGCTATTATAAATAAGGCTGCAATGAACATAGTGGAGCACGTGTCTTTTTTATATGTTGGGGCATCTTTTGGGTATATGCCCAAGCGAGGTATAGCTGGATCCTCAGGCAGTTCAATGTCCAATTTTCTGAGGAACCTCCAGACTGATTTCCAGAATGGTTGTACCAGTTTGCAATCCCACCAACAATGGAGGAGTGTTCCTCTTTCTCCACATCCTCGCCAGCATCTGTTGTCCCCTGAGTTTTTGATCTTAGCCATTCTCACTGGTGTGAGGTGAAATCTCAGGGTTGTTTTGATTTGCATTTCCCTTATGACTAAAGATGTTGAACATTTCTTTAGGTGTTTCTCAGCCATTCGGCATTCCTCAGCTGTGAATTCTTTGTTTAGCTCTGAACCCCATTTTTTAATAGGGTTATTTGTTTCCCTGCAGTCTAACTTCTTGAGTTCTTTGTATATTTTGGATATTAGGCCTCTATCTGTTGTAGGATTGGTAAAGATCTTTTCCCAATCTGTTGGTTGCCGTTTTGTCCTAACCACAGTGTCCTTTGCCTTACAGAAGCTTTGCAGTTTTATGAGATCCCATTTGTCGATTCTTGATCTTAGAGCGTAACCCATTGGTGTTTTGTTTAGGAAATTTTTTCCAGTGCCCATGTGTTCCAGATGCTTCCCTAGTTTTTCTTCTATTAGTTTGAGTGTGTCTGGTTTGATGTGGAGGTCCTTGATCCACTTGGACTTAAGCTTTGTACAGGGTGATAAGCATGGATCGATCTGCATTCTTCTACATGCTGACCTCCAGTTGAACCAGCACCATTTGCTGAAAATGCTATCTTTTTTCCATTGGATGGTTTTGGCTCCTTTGTCAAAAATCAAGTGACCATAGGTGTGTGGGTTCATTTCTGGGTCTTCAATTCTATTCCATTGGTCTATCTGTCTGTCTCTGTACCAATACCATGCAGTTTTTATCACTATTGCTCTGTAATACTGCTTGAGTTCAGGGATAGTGATTCCCCCTGAAGTCCTTTTATTGTTGAGGATAGCTTTAGCTATCCTGGGTTTTTTGTTATTCCAGATGAATTTGCAAATTGTTCTGTCTAACTCTTTGAAGAATTGGATTGGTATTTTGATGGGGATTGCATTGAATCTGTAGATTGCTTTTGGAAAAATGGCCATTTTTACTATATTAATCCTGCCAATCCATGAGCATGGGAGATCTTTCCATCTTCTGAGGTCTTCTTCAATTTCCTTCTTCAGTGTTTCTTATATACATTTCGAGTGTTATTCCCTTTCCCGGTTTCCGGGCAAACATTCCCCTCCCCCCTCCCCTTCCTTATGGGTGTTCCCCTCCCCACCCTCCCCCCATTGCCGCCCTCCCCCCAACAGTCTAGTTCACTGGGGGTTCAGTCTTAGCAGGACCCAGGGCTTCCTCTTCCACTGGTGCTCTTACTAGGATATTCATTGCTACCTATGAGGTCAGAGTCCAGGGTCAGTCCATGTATAGTCTTTAGGTAGTGGTTGGCCAACTAATCTTAGGGATAGGGCCTGTCCTGGAATGTGGTTGATATACCTAGTGACACTTTCCTAGAGAAAACTCATTTGCCAGCAGTTATCAGTTGCAAATAACTTCTCGGTTAAGGGTGGGAATTTGTGTTTACTTCTTATCCATGCTGTGATTTTATCTCATTTGAACTTGTACATGTCATTTATGTGCTGTCACAGTCTCTGAGTTTTATTTGTTCCAGTCCTGTTATGTCTGAATGATCATTTGTCCTCAGAGTCATCCACCACCTCTGGCTCTTAACCCTCCTTTTCCGCAGAGATCTAACAATCAGGAGAGGAAGGGGTTTGATAAGGATATCCTATTCAGTACTGAGTACTCCAAAGTTGCTTACTCTCTGCACATTGTTCAGTTGTGTTTTTCTGTGTTAATTACCACCTACTGTAAGAACAGGCTTCTTTGATGAGGATTCAGTGATTCACTATCAGTACAGCAAGATTCTAATAGGGGTAATTTAGCAGAATAATAAATAGTAGTAGTTTTCCCCTTAGAGCCCATAACATATCTAGTTTCAAGTTCTTGCCTATTTTATTAATGACAGATACGGGATCCATCTACCACATAGCAATCACTTATTAATAATTGAACATGATACCATTATTGTTATATAAAGTAAAACATTTCTTCACTCTTCCATGGTTCTTTATGCCAGGCAGTGTTGAATTAAAATAAAACAGTCAGGGACAACCTATATTCAAGCAGAGGAAAGAAAAAGTATGTCCAGAGATAAAATGTTATAGCAGGGATATGCATTCATTTAAAGGGACAGCACAAGAAGTTAGCTTCATTGGTGGTAAAGCCATTCTGGGAGAATTTGGGAGAAAACATGGTTTAAAAATCATTACATGACTTTTTTGTTTCATATATTTTAATACACACACACACACACACACACACACACACACACACACACACACGTGTCTTAGGGTTTTACTGTTATGACCACACACCATGATCAAGGCAAGTCTTATAAAGGACAATATTTAATTGGGGCTGGGTTACAGGTTCAGAAGTTAAGTCCACTTTTATCAAGGCAAGAACATGGCAGCATCCAGGTAGGCATAGTGCAGGAGGAGCTGAGATTTATACATCCTTATCTGAAGACTGATAACAAAATAATGACTTCCAGGCAGCTAGGATGAGGGTCTTAAGCCCACATCCATAGTGACACATCACTCCAAGGCCACACCTTCAAATAGTGCTACTCCCTAGGCCAAATATATTCACACCACTATATTATCTATCTCCCTGACTATATTGTGTGAGATGCTTACAGATAGAACATATGTTTAATTCATGCTACATTTTCCAAATCGTGGCATGTCAATAAACATACTAGATGTTCAACACAGAAGTTGTGGGGAAATATTATTTCATGCACTGGTTTATAGTAACTTCTCATGATTAACTTAGGGAAATAGAAGGAAAATAAACATAGTTCCCTGAATTGTAGTAAGATAGCTGTACGTTAATAAGAGATTACTTAGAATGGCCAGTAAAACTCACTAGGTTTCTCATTGTTCAAGGATATGCTGCACAAAAATGGACTGTATGCTTACTATTTGCATGTTATCTCATGTTAATGAAATACAGGTGTGAAGTAATCATTATTTGAACTATTGCATTTTTCTTTCCTCCATTTTAGATTGCTTTTCCATGGACATTTGACCACTGGTAGATCTCTATTTAAGGTTTTAGGTTAAATGATAAATTCATAAGACAACCAGAATTATTTTGTTCAATTGAAAATACATTTCATTTCTCTTAGAATAACTTAATTATAGGAGAACTCTGAAATATTTTTTGTTGATTTTTCTTCAAATAACAAAGATGTAAAAAAAGTTTTATAAAGCAGCTATATTCCCACCCATAGTAGCTACCATGTTGTTGCAAGGTATTTATAAACTTAACTAGCCAATTAAATGACTGTATTTTAAGTAAATGCATTTTTGTGATTCTACTGTATAATGTGAATCAGTTTTGATCCTTTGAACTTCTGTAATAATGATATATATGACTAATGTCAGATGTCTTTCAAAACCCTTTTTAGCCATTCTATAGTGTTTCATTTAAACACGTGTATGTGAAATCTTAGTGAAATATCAAACATGAAATAATAAAGGCATATTGCATAGCAATAAATATATAAATGAAGGAAGATACAATAACAAAAATACAGGGAATTAGAGAAAAGAGATTTAGAAGAAAAAAGAAGGTGGATCTAGGCACTGCAACCTCCACCCCCACCAGCCTTGCCTATATCCCAGGAGGATTGCTCTAACCTGAGACATTGGTGAGATTCCCACTTCAATCCCCACACCAGCTGGGACTCCACAGAGCCCAGCAGACATAAGCTCTGTCCCTCTCTGTTGGATCCCCATTGCCCTTCTTGTCCTCACTTCCACCTGTATTTGCTGCAAATCCATGTGTTTACTTCCTCACCCCACAGACCTGCCTGTATCCCCAGAGTCTTACTCTAACCAGGGACATAGGAGGCCTATTCTAACCAGGGGCACAGGAGGCCAGCTAAAATCAGAGACACAGCTCCACTTGCCTCCAAGGAGGCAGACTCTGACCCAAACACTGACCTCCACCTTACTCTTGGGAGACCTGCGACAATCTGTGACACCCAGTCCAATTAATACCAGAAACAATCAGATAGTGAAACACAAGCACAAGAGCAAAATCAAGAAAAGCCAATGCAACATAGCAACAGCAAAACCAACTCTCATACTAAAGCAAGTCCTGGATATCTTAACACACATGTAGAGCCTGACCTTAAATCCTATCTCATAAAGATGACAGAGGCCTTCAAAAAGGATATAAATAATTTGCTTAAATAAATACAGGAAATACACTCAAAATGGTAGAAGTCCTTATACAGGAAACAAATAAATCTTTAATGAAATATAGGAAAATACAATCAAATAGTCAAAGGAAATGAAAAAAAAATCTAGACCTAGAAACAAAAATATCTAGACCTAGAAAGAATAAAGAAAACACAAATGGATACTACCCTGGAGATGGAAAACTTAGGAAAGAAAACAGAAACTACAGACACAAGCTTCATCAACAGAATACAAGAGTTGGAAGAGAGTACCTCAGGTATAGAAGTTACAATTAAAGAAATTCATATATTGGTCAAAGAAAATGTTAAGTGTAAAAAGTTCCTAACCCAAAATATCCAGAAAATTTAGGATATAATGAAAACACCAAATCTAATAATAGTAGGAATAGAAGAGAGTGAAGATTCCCATTCAAAGGACCTGAAAAGATCTTCAATAAAATCATAGAAGAAAATTTTCCTAACTTAAAGAAAAAGGTGACAATAAAAATACAAGAAGCTTACAGAACATCAAATAGTTTGGACCAGAAAAGGCAGTCCTCCTGTCCTATAATAATCAAAACACTACATGTACAGAACAAAAAAAGAATATTAAAAGCTGCAAGGAAAAAAGGCCAAGTAACATATATAGACAGAATTACACCTGACTTCTCAACAGAGACTCTAAAGCCAGAAGATCCTGCACAAATATCTTGCAGACCCGAATAGGCCATAGACATCAGCACAAACTACTATATCCAGCAAAACTCTCAATCATCACAGATGGAGAAACCAAGATATTCCATGACAAAACCAAATTTAAACAATATTTTTCCATGAGTCTAGCCTTACATAGGATAGTAGAAGGAAAACTCCAAAACTAGTAGACCCAAGAA
Organism: Rattus norvegicus; assembly: GCF_021556685.1. Taxonomy (NCBI): domain Eukaryota; kingdom Metazoa; phylum Chordata; class Mammalia; order Rodentia; family Muridae; genus Rattus; species Rattus norvegicus. The sequence goes on from NC_141554.1 coordinate 58,941,573, forward strand.
AACACAAGAAACTAAACCTCTCACACAAACCCAAAAGAAGAGAAACAAAACACACACACACACACACACACACACACACACACACACACACACACACACAGAGAGAGAGAGAGAGAGAGAGAGAGAGAGAGAGAGAGAGAGAGAATAAATAATGAGAATGAGAACTATCAATCATTGGTTACTAATATTTCTCAATATCAATGGACTCAATTCCCCAATAAAACAACACAGGCTAACAGACTGGATAGGTAAGCAAGATGCATCATTCTTCTACATACAAGAAACACACCTCAACAACAAAGATAGACACTACCTCAGAGGAAAGGGCTAGAAAACGCTTTTCCAAGCAAGGGGTCCCAAGAAATAAGCAGGACTAGCCATTTTATTTCTAGTAAATTCCCAGAAGTAACAAAAAAGATGGTGGAGGACAAGTCATGCTCATCAAATGAAAAATGCACCAAGATGAACTCTCAGTTCTGAACCTCTATCCACTAAACGTAAGGGCACCAACATTTGTAAAAGAAACTTTACTAAAGCTCAAGACACATACTGAATCCTACACAATAATAGGAGGAGACATTAACACCCCAATTTTACCAATGGGCGAGTCATCAAAACAGAAACTAAACAGAGACACAGTGAAACTTTCAGAAGTTATGAACCAAATAGATTTAACAGTTATCTACAGAAAAATCAAATGGATTTAATGGTTATCTACAGAAAAATTAATCCCAAAACAAAAGAATGTATTTTTTTCACCTCACAGAGTCTTTTCTAAAACTGACCATATAATCAGACACAAAAGAAGTCTCAACAGATACAAGAAGATTGAAATAATCCCTTGAATTCTATCAGATAACCACAGACTAAGGCTGGACTTCAACAACAGAAACAACAGAAAACCCACATGCTCATGGAAATTGAACAACTTTGTACTCAATGATAACTCGGTCAGGAAGAAAAAAAATAAGTAAATTAAAGAATCTCAAATTCAATGAATTGAAGATACAACATACCCAACTTATGGGTCATAATGACAGTGATGTTAAGACAAAAATTCATAGCACTAAGTGCATTCTTAAAGGAAATGGAAAGATCCTACAATTAATAGCACACCTGAAGCTCTAGAACAAAAAAGAAGCAACTACACCCAAGAAGAGTACATAACAGGAAATAGTCAAATTAAGGTCTGAGATCAACCAATCAGAAACAAAGTGAACAATATAAAAAAAAACCCAATAAAACCAAGAACTGTTTCTTTGAAAAGAATCGAGAAATAAACCCTTAGCAAAAATTGAAAGGCACAAAGATAGTATCAAATTAACAAAGTCAGAAATGAAAAAGGAGACAACAAAAAATACTGAGGAAATTAACAAAATCATCAGGTCTTACTTCAAAAGACTGTCCTCAAAAGTATTGGAAAATCTAAATGAAATGGATGATTTTATAGACAGATACCATGTACCAAAGTTAAATTAAGGGTAGCTAAATGTCAAATTGATTTCCAAAGTGATTGCACAAGTTTGCACTCCCACCAGCAATGAAGAAGAGTTCTCCTTTCTCCACAACCTTACCTGCATGTGCTTGATTTTTTTTCTCTTAGCCATTCTGATGGGTATAAGATAGAATCACAGAGTTGTTGTGGTTTGCCTTTCCCTAGTGACTAAGGACTTTCAACATTTCTTTAACTGCTGCTTGGCGATTCAAGAATCCTCTGTTGAGAATTCTATATTTAGATCTGTACCTGATTTTTTTTAATTGGGTTATTTGTTTTTTTGGATTCTAATGTCTTGAATTCTTTACATATTTTGGATATTATCCTCTAACAGATGTAGGGGTAGTGAAAATCTTTTCCAATCTGTAGTCTGCGTTTTGTCCTATTAATAGTGTCCTTTGCCTTACAGAAGTTTTTTCCATTTCAAGAGGTCCCACTTATCAATTGTTGATCTTAGAGTGTGAGCCATTGGTGTTCTGATCAAGAAAATTTCCCCTGTGCCAATCTGTTCAAGGCCATTCCCCGCGGTCCCTTCTATTAAATTCCCCTGTAACTGTATTAGCTTGAGGTCCTTGATCCACTTGGACTTAAGCTTTGTCCAGGGTGATAAGCATGGATCGATCTGCATTCTTCTACATGCTGACCTCCAGTTGAACCAGCACCATTTGCTGAAAATGCTATCTTTTTTTCCATTGGATGGTTTTGGCTCCTTTGTCAAAACTCAAGTGACCATAGGTGTGTGCTTTCATTTCTGGGTCTTCATTTCTATTCCACTGGTCTATCTGTCTGTTTCGGTACCAATACCATGCAGTTTTTATCACTATTGCTCTGCAATACTGCTTGAGTTCAGGGATAGTGATTCCTCCGGATGTCCTTTTATTGTTGAGGATAGTTTTAGCTATCCTGAGTTTTTTGTTATTCCAGATGAATTGTGCTACCAAATTCCTTCTATGAAGCCACAATTACTCTTATACCTAAACCACACAAAGACCCAACAAAGAAAGAGAACTTCAGACCAATTTCCCTTATGAATATCGACACGAAAATAGTCAACAAAATTCTTGCAAACCGAATCCAAGAGCACATCAAATAATCATCCATCAAGGTCAAGTAGGCTTCATCCCAGGCATGCAGGGATGGTTTAATATACAGAAAACCATCAATGTAATCCATTATATAAACAAACTGAAAGAACAAAACCACATGATCATTTCATTAGAAGCTGAGAAAGCATTTGACAAAATTCAACACCCCTTCATGATAAAAGTCCTGGAAAGAATAGGAATTCAAGGCCCATACCTGAACATAGTAAAAGCCATATACAGCAAACCAGTTGCTAACATTAAACTAAATGGAGAGAAACTTGAAGCAATCCCACTAAAATCAGGGACTAGACAAGGCTGCCCACTCTCTCCCTACTTATTCAATATAGTTCTTGAAGTTCTAGCCAGAGCAATCAGACAACAAAAGGAGGTCAAGGGGATACAGATCAGAAAAGAAGAAGTCAAAATATCACTATTTGCAGATGATATGATAGTATATTTAAGTGATCCCAAACGTTCCACCAAAGAACTACTAAAGCTGATAGACAACTTCAGCAAAGTGGCTGGGTATAAAATTAACTCAAATAAATCAGTTGCCTTCCTCTATACAAAAGAGAAACAAGCCGAGAAAGAAATTAGGGAAACGACACCCTTCATAATAGACCCAAATAATATAAAGTACCTCGGTGTGACTTTAACAAAGCAAGTAAAAGATCTGTACAATAAGAACTTCAAGACACTGAAGAAGGAAATTGAAGAAGACCTCAGAAGATGGAAAGATCTCCCATGCTCATGGATTGGCAGGATTAATATAGTAAAAATGGCCATTTTACCAAAAGCGATCTACAGATTCAAGGCAATCACCATCAAAATACCAATCCAATTCTTCAGAGAGTTAGACTGAACAATTTGCAAATTCATCTTTATGTCTTTTTTAAAATCTTCCAACATTATCAAAAAACATGACTTCAAATCTAAATCTTGCTTTTTTGGTGTGTTTGGATATCCAGTATTTTCTTTGGTGGGAGAACTGGGCCCTGTTGTAGGCCTCTGTGTCAGCACTTCTGTAGAACTGTTTTCCTGTTTTCTTTCAGCCTTTCCTGAGAACAGGTGCTCTGTTGTCAGTTGTGGCTCTCCTGGAGACTGTCTTCCAGCTCTAGGCGTGGGCAGGAATCAAAGGGTTCTGCCCCTGATTGCTCATGTAGGTCCTTGTACCCAGCGGGCACAATTGGCACTATGCAATTTCCTCCTGGGTCTGGACTGTTGGCAGAGGGTATTCTCCTCTGACTTCTCAGGAGTGTCCACACTTCTGAGGTTCCAGCTCTCTCCCCCATGGGTTTTAGGTGGAGGGAGCCGTTTGGCAGGATCAGTTCCGTCCTGGGTGCAGATCAGAACCGCGGGTACCTGCAGCTGTCTGTTCCTATATCCCTCTGTCCAGAGGCACTGTGCAGTTTCCCCTTTGACCAGAGATGTGGGCCGAGGTGTGCAGACGTAGCAGTCTGTCCTGCGGCCTCGAGATGTCTGCACTCCTGGGTGGTCTGCTCTCTTCCCCAAGGGATTTGGGTGCAGGGAACTGTGGGATGCTAACAGTTCACTTCCGGGAAGAACAGAAGCATTTTTTTTAT